>NC_058111.1:21847617-22147617 GCF_914725855.1 Thunnus albacares | reverse complement strand
AAATGGTCATTAGACTAACAAATACCCAACACATATAACACTGGACAGTCACTGCAGTGTGTTCTTAAGTGTTTTTATGTGTGTAGATGTATACACTGCAGGTACTGCACTGTGTATGAATATATACTGTATGTATCCTAGTGTAGTCAATTATTCCAACAATATCACATATGGTGTACAACCAATTAATTGTACAGGTTTCTGTTTTCTATATTTTTCTCCAAACTAACTCCAGTGTGTGATTAGTTTATAGAGATATTTCTCTATAAACTAATCACACATTAGTTTATAGAGATATTTCTGCCCAACTGTCTACAGTCTACATGGATAAAGAGTGGAAATGACACTTAAATACCGCTGATCATGAACTGGGACTTAAAGAACATCTGCTTTTGACTAAATGGATGTTGACAAATCTATCTGATAGAGTTAGAGTGAACCTTCTGTCAAAACTGACAGAAATCTGACAGAGATGGATTTGTGGCTCTCACCACAGAAAATAACTTGAAGATTGATTATTCAGACAGACATCATGGTCAGTGTGGCTGTACTCTAAGCCTGCTCAGTTAAATGAGTAATATTTACTGTATGTATAAAATACTGAGCGGCCAAATGTGAACAGGTTCATACATCATTATCACAGCTAACGTGCTTCTTTTAATGTACTGACCATTGAGGAGGAATGGGAACCATTCCTTTTATTGATTTGAAATCTAGTGTTCTCCCTGCGGTTGTTTGCCATGAGAGGTGATTCACTGTCAAAGCTAAAAAATAAAAGAAAAACTTTCATACTGCTTTTCAGATACGTTTAATAGTTGAACCTTTGGTAACTCAGTTGATCCTGTCAGGGAGCATTTATGTCTTTGTCCACACCTCAGTTCACCGGACACATGTATGTATGCACATGTTGCTGTGTCACTCACATACACACACATTTGTTTGTTTTATGGTCTAGTGTGTGTGTGTGTGTGTGTGTGTGTGTGTGTGTGTGTGTGTGTGTGTGTGTGTGTGTGTGTGTGTGTGTGTGTGTGTGTGTGTGTGTATGTAGATGGATAGGTGGTTGAGTGTCTCTATGTTTGATGTGGCCTGTCAGGTGCGACCATGCAGTGCCCAGTGGGAAAGGACTGAGGTGACTCAGATGGACACAGTAGTTGTGTTTGTACGGCTGGAAAATGGCGGGGTGTGGACAAAAGAGCATGACAGAACGACAGAGAGATGATCGAGATGGTGAGTGTGTGTGTGTGTGTGTGTGTGTGTGTGATGAACCCGAGGGCCTCCATCACCACCCTCACTCAAATAATTCCTCTGGCCATTGAGTTTGTTGTAATATAAATGCCCTTGACACTTGGCCGGGCTGTTTGCTGTGTGTCTGCTGGCAGGCAGGGGAAAAAGAAAAGTAACTCTGGCTTGTGGGGCTTTAGAGGTGTAACTGTAAGTAATGTGTTTTGTAGTTTATGTGCTACACTTGTGCGCAAAAAGTGAGCATACTTCTCCCAGTTTTGTATGACACACGTGTTTTTGTGTGTTGCAAGACAGTGGTGAGTCTATTTTTAGCACAACCTGATGATGTGTTTAGCTGCCGGTTATGGTCATGGGGCTCAAGCAGCACAGGTCTGTGAGGCACTTAGGAGTAAACAAGGCCTCAGCACAATGCTCCAATCAGGGGAGAAAAAAAAAAATCAAAAACAAAATAAATGATCGAGGGGCATTTCTCTACTTGTCAATTTCACCTCTAGTTATACCCCGTCTGCGCTGCATTTTACAGTTTTCTCTCTCTCGTCCACCTGACAGAACAGATTGGCCTTGTTTTTAACTGGAGTATCTGTCTAAACTGGTTGTATAACAGCTGGTTCACATAACTGTGACCCAAAGCATCCTTTTAGACTTAATGTCTATTTTCTTCCAACTTGCACATGCAAGTATATGATTGCATATCAGACTGTGACTGCAGTCAAATTATCTTTAGTGTAAAGCAGTGCTGCAGCTGAATGTATCCACTGAGAGAAGACTGCAGCTGCCACCGCTTTAGCTACATAGCTGATTTAGACACACCTTTACCGAAAGTCTCCCGGATCAATGCAAGGAAATTGGAGGATGAAATGAATTCAAAGCAAAGTGACCTTCAGCTAGTAGCTAGCTACAGTATGTACATTGGGTACAAAATTCAGCCTAGCATAGTCCAGTATCTAGCTTAGCTCAGGCATTATATTTAATTACAGTCATTTTTGTAAATGTTTCACATAAAATTAAGATATATTGAATAGAAATATTACATGGCAGAGTTATGTTCATCCATTTTTGTTTAGGAAATCCAGATTGACGTCTAAGAAAGCAGGCATTGTGCAACAAAACAAAGTCAGCCCCGTGTGGTATCAGTGTTTCGACTGAAAAGGATCATGAATTTTTGGTTATAACCACTGTTCCCTGAAGGACCAGGATTGGGTACCACGTTTGTTTGCACTTTTCTAGGCCGTTCTGGGCTCAGTGAGCAGCAGCTGTTAAAATGAGCCACAGCAGATCTGAGCTTCCACACCTGCCACAGGTCATCAGTGTCTTCAGGCATGACTAAAAATGATCTCAAGGACGGATTAGGTACTGTAGTTATGTCTGTGATCATGTGTTTTGTGATACAATGATGATGATGATGACAATGATGATGATGATGAAAAAATGATACACTAAGTGTTCCCTATTTAGAACAAATGGCCAATTTATTCCTTTTTTCTCTCACTTTTGATACAGTCTCATCCACTTGGCTTTACTGTACTGTATAAACAAACTGAAAACCACACTAACCTTTACACTTAATTTTCATTCATCTATCTGCACCTGTCACCATCAATTCTGCTCCCCCCCTCCCCCCTCCCTCCATGTGTTTGTTTTAGCAGTCTTTAATGGACCTCTGCATTATTTACATCTCAGGACTATTTTCAGACACGTTGAATTATGTACATACAGTGTCTAAATGAGGCCGGCAAGCAACCAGGAAGTGTTTGATAGCTTTACTGATTCCTTGTGTGTGTGTTCAATCCAAGAGAGTACATACCCTGACAGCACAGTGTGTTTCCCTTTTGTTATTCCTCTGGACAGATGTGTGAGGCTGGATGCATGAATAAATAGTATGTATGCAGAGTAAATGAATGCCTTGCATGAATTTTTATTCATGTGAATAATGTATGTGAATATCTGTACATCTGTGTGTGAGTGTGTGTGCCTGGCAGCCTGATGCCATGCATTCCAGTAACACTGTAGAGATCAATTCTCTCTGTGTCCATTAGTGAAACGGTCTGACCCTTTGGGATAAGCATGGAACCGGATGCCAGCACTATAGCTGCCTGGCGTAGCGTGTGCTCTCATCCATTTAATCCCTGTCTGCCCCTTTATCTCTCGCTCTTTCTCTCTCCTTCTGTTTCACCCTTTCACCACCCTCTTATATCATGTATCACAGAGCATTTATCCTTCCCCAAGCTTTGTGTCCTCTCTCACACTGATGAAGAGAGGACACTGTACAGTTAAGGCTTTTAACTTACATATGAATCCAGTGCGATGTGCAATCAGTGGACAGATAAGAGTGAAAGGTCTTACTCTTCACCCCCTTAACAGGATCTACAAACAACTAGCAACTAACATGACTTGAGGCTGAAGCCAGTGCATAAGTAGCTTTAAGTGCAATGCCACTGACACTGGCCGCAGTTGACTCCTATTCAAAAAAGAGAACTTCTCTCTATAAATACTAAATCAGTAACTATTTTCAATGAGTCATTATGGTCTCAATTGCTCTAATAAGTGTGCTGGTGGTCATTTTGGCAATGTCTGCCCTGTTAAGATTTGAAGACTTATAGTGTAGACGTGGTCAGAATCAGATCATTGTCACAATATTTCAGTAAGTCTAATGTTACTTGATAACAATAGCTAAGGTAGCTAATGTTAGCCCAAGTGTTCACCATTCTGCGTTCCCAGTAAGCTAGCGTTCACTTTGGTCCAAGGTAGCATGTTTCTAGAGTGTGGAAGACAACACCCGCATCCCATATTTGGAATATCCTGGTTCCAAACGATAGCACCGACCATAAGCAGCAACTCGGAGCTTCAAACTGGCTCCAGTGCAAACCAACGGGTGACATCACGCCTCGCTGCATCTATCTTTATATACAGTCTATGATTTCAAAGTAAATCTTGAAGGAATACCTCTTCCACATTTTCTGTTGCAGAACCTGAAGTTTTCAGAAGGTTTAAGACTTGCAAGCAACAGTGAAGGACATATTCAGAGCCTTGACAGGAAATAGAAGAATCAATATAATGTAACTACTGTTAAAAATCCAATTAGCTACTGGCAAATGTATATCACTTTAGTTAAATTGTCCAACAACCTGTTGTGCAACTTTCATCTGTATCTTTTAATTGTTTATATACTGGAAGGCAAAAAACAGTAGCTGTTGAACGCTGAGAAAGATTGATTTCTTAATGTGACTGGGGCTAAATTAATTGAATGTCAGTTATTCTGCGCTGCATTTGCCAACATCCTGCACATTCCAAGTCTCTTGAGCTCAAATGAGGGGAATATGATGACCACCACTTCACATAAAATCATGATGCATTAAATTGACCGAGTGATGAAAAGTAGAAGTGCCCTGTGAGAATGTGTTTTGATAATGAGTGATAAACGGTGAGAGAGATCTAACTGCAGACAGCATTCATTACTTGTGTGACGATCAACCAGCTCAATGAATGTGTGCTAATGTCTGATATCAGTTAAAAGCCTGTTAAGGAAAGGAGAAGGGAAAGAGAGTGATAGTGTAGGGTAGAGAAGGAGAGATTGGAAGCTGACAAAAGGATGAGTGGATAAAGCCCAAGCCGACTGTCATAAGTCTTTCTGAGCATCAGTTCAGCATGAGTTTAGCCAAGAAAAGTGGAAAATGGAAGATGACGGTGCCCTGTTGCTGATTTTCATTTGTTATGATCCCAGATGACAATATAATGATATGATAAGAGATACTTATCACTTATCTGACACATGCTACTAAACACGTGACCGTTTACTCATTGTGTAAAATCACCACTGTGAAGGCAGACAACATGTTCTTGAGCTCTGTATGACTGCTAGAGGAAAAAAACATACATGCGTCCAATTGAGCATCAAATGAAACACTAAAATTAGTCATGTCCTTGCTCTCATTTCTCATTTCCAACTCTGTCAAAAGCACTGCCTACCTTTTTCAGCACCCTTGTCAAAGAGATTAATTGATTACATACTGTAGATCTGGCTCATTAGCAGGCTACTTGCCCACACATGTGAGGTTTAACAAGCTCTGCAGTGGGGGGGGGGGGGGCTGCATCCAAGAGCTTGTTAAGGTTTGTCAAGGCCAGTCTTAATTGCTCCATCACGCTGTTTGTCTGGTTTCTGCTGCTTCACAGACTCAACCAGGAATCAGATTGGATGCTGCCTACTGGTACATGCTTTAGCGCTCTTTCTCTCTCTGGCTACGTTCACTATCCACACACGCACACACAAACAAATATACACACAAATCTGTATATTGTGCCATAAAACATACATATATAAATGGAAATGGAAAGACTTCTGCAGTAAAATATAGAGCAACAAGTTAAAATTATCGCTGTACAGTATAGGGCTGAAATAAATTACCCATAGCCCAGTAAGATAATATTAATGCCAAAACATAAAGAACACAATATATACAATATGCAAATATTTATTAATGCTCAACAACTTAATATGTAATTGATAGTATGCTTATTTAACATGTGTTAGGTATAGGTTTATTTACCCAGAAAACAACATGTGAATACAGCTGCCATCTTGGAAGTCCTCAATGTTGGAATAAATGCAACAAAACAGCTTTGGCTTAAAAAAAACCCAAAATAAAACACAATAGCCCAATGGCAGGAAGCCCAGACCTGGATCATTATCAACATCTAATCAACAGATTTTTGGGCCAATGGATATCTGTCCACCAAATTTCAGCCAAGGTTGTTTCAAGGCCTAACCTTTTAAGACAGACAATAAGCCAGCAATGAAACCTTTTCTGTTTTGTGTAACAGTGCTTTAAAGCCAGATTAACTTTTGCTAAACAGCAGTCCCTGTGTTTATAAGTGGTGGTTACCAGTGCTAAATTTCCTTACATCTCCTAAGATTATGTCAGATGACACCACCATTAGCATTTAGGCAAACTGAAAAGAGGGAGTGGAATGGGACCAAAAGCAAATGTCTCTTCTAATGAATATCTTTGTGTTTACTTCTTTTGTGGTTAATTATTGATTTTTTTTTTCTCCATGCTATATAGTTTAACTGTGGTACACGTAGAGAAGACTCCTAAAATTAACAAACATACAGTACTGTGAGTCACAAAGCAATATCAAGATAAAGTTAGCTAATGTTAGCTACTAATCATACCTAAGCAAGTAAAGCTGTGAATTCCTCATTCAAAAGATGAATTAGACTCACTCAAAAATGACGATACATATAGGCTATATACACACCTTTTTATTTGTATAGCTGTATGTTTATGTCGCCTCTCTCAGAGAGCTGACAAGTTAAAGGGCAGCCTACTGATCTGTAGCATCAACAACATTGGCAGTACGGTGCAAATGTCGGATTTTATAACAAGGAGAGACCCTCACCCTCTAGTGGGCTTTGGCTCTTTAGGGAGTGCAGTGTGACTAATAAAACTAGTTGCTCTGCGTTTACTGTAGTCAGTACCAATTCAGTGTCTCACATGCCAAATCATTACATTAATTTCCTTCCATTCATGTATTCAGGGAATCAGCCGCCTCAGCCAGAGATGGACTCTAATGTGCATATAGGCCCCAAAACAGAAAGGTTTACATGCCCAAGGAGCAACTTTCATTGGAATAACAAGGCATCATCTTAGAACTAGAGTCTCTTACAATAAAACATCCATGGGATGAATATATATACTTTATTTAACAAGGAAAGAGCCTCACCACAGCACACAGAAAATATATAGTATATGACATACTTACAGTATAATGAAGTAGATAATATATTCAAAGTATAATCAAGGATCACAAAGCTCTCTGTCAAAACTCTTTTGCATTGGACTCTTGAGCTGTTCCTTTGACTGAGGCTGATGGTCTCTGGTGGACGAGAATCAACAGCACGGTCTGTTTCTCCGTGTAACACGGTGCTGCAGGGCTGCAGGATTAATCACATTACAGCTGTGATTTTGATTCATACCTCTCTGCAGTCTTGTTTCTACGTGACAATTCTGCCACATTTGAACTAGCAGGGAAATCTGATGAATCGAACCAAGTATGACTAAATTCTGCCTGAAGCTGCATCGGCAAATAAATAATGTGTGTTTCTCCCTGTGTCAAATGTGCACAGGTAGTAACAGAAGCAGCAATGTGCAAGAAACTGTTTTGGACAAAACACCAAAAAAACAGAGTTGTTTTTAACATTTTTTTAATCTAGAATCATGCAGCCTGATAATATGACATCTGAGCAAGAAAATCATATAATATTAATATACTACATCCCTCTGGTAATTATGAAGATGAACTACAAATTAGGGGAACATTATGGAATTATAAAGAGGAGGAATTAAGACGTCAGAAGGGAGGCCGGTTAGGGTGAAAACATTGAAAAACATGCACTTAAAAACTGACACTGTGCACACGTGCATTGAAAATGTGCACATACGCACTGAAAATGTGTTACACAACAATAACTTCCAAGCGCACTGAAATTATTTTACATGCACACACTCAGATACACACACATGAGTGGCCTATATCCCGCCGTATGTGAAGGTGGTGGGGTGTGAAATTTTTCAGTGCCTATGTGCACATTTTCGATGTCTATGTGCACATATTTCAGTGATTTCACCCTAATCGGCCTTCCATATCTTGCATAACAAGCAGTAAGACACACATACACACACACACACAAAGTGATAAACTCTCTAAATCTATATAGATCTGCAAGTTAATTTTATGTACATAAAAACAAACACACTCACAGAATAGAAATCCTTCTCTAAGCTTTGAGGCTTAAGTTGATCCACAAAAATGTTGTGTGTCGTGTCAGATCTATATCTAACAAACCAGCGAGGCAGGCCAACATACCCACAACAGCTACACTGAGAGCAAAGACAGTGAGCATCAATTATGTGATCCTGAGCTCAGTTTGTGGAGTTTAGTGATGAAATCACACACAGTATACTGACTAATGGTGTTAAAGTCTATTTTCACAGCTGATCTTCTCTAGTACATTTTATTTGTGCTAAACAGATCAACTTGGGAATTTTAGCCAAGGACATAGTTTTCAGTACATACTGTACAAATCCTGGCTTTGATACTCTAATTATCCAATGCTGACTACAAAAATTTCTACTCAAGCAACACTGGGAATTGAACCAGCTTAAGAAAGCAGCTTCTGAGTAGCAGATGACCTACAAGAAAAGCACATTTACTGTTTTTTTATGTTTCTGCATTCAAGCCACTTGGTTAAGGCTAGAGAAAAATTGTGGTCTTGGTTAAGTAATAAAAAGTCAACCATACACGACATGGTTACTTAATTAACAAAAACCCAAAACCATTAGCTTTCCCTAACAATAATCAGGGAGCTCTTGTTACCTAAACCAAACCACATGCAAGCCTCAGGATGCTCAGTGAACATATTTAGAAGCGATTATGTTTCCTTCAAAACATATGCGAAAGATATTACTATTAACATAACTTCTAGGAGACAGGGTTGACCATCTCCTTCCTGAGAGGATATCACTCAACTCCCACACACAGTTGTCAGACCTATGTAGAGAAGAGCGCATTATTTATAAATATGAATAAAGGAGGTAAATTGATTGGTCATGATTGATGCCATGACTACTGCCATACCTACTGATGTTCTGCTCCCTTTTCCCAACTGTGTCAGTCTTGCCATGGGCCAATGAAAATATCACTCAATTGCCACATCTTGTGCACCATGGGTCCTGCCCCATGCTTTCCACCATGCATCTATTATTCACAAGCCCACAGTCCTTGAAACAATTGCCTTTAAAAATGACTTAATATGAATTATTTGATTTGATTTGATTTTTCATCCCTACAAAGGTGTTTTTTACTTGGCTTGTGCCTCTCCATATGGGGGTCAGCTGCCTCTGGAAACTGGTATGATCCTCCTAAATCCAGGTTCTTCCTGCTAACAACACAAGCCTGCTGTACCTCAGTATATTTTGGACACAACTCCAGTAATGTCTTTTTGATGGTGTGTGCCACACTGTGTCTTGGTACTAGAGCTCTAATTTGATATAGCAATCTCACTGTCACCCAAAATTGTCACTTAACATCCGTCTAGCTCAGAGCTTTTGATCTGCCACTTGATCAATTTTCAACCCTGTCAAAGCCTATTAGCCAGTCACAGCCTCTTACATGGGTGTCAGGAAACAGAGAGGGACACTGACAATATCACTGAACACAGATCATACACTCGTGTAAACACATGGACAAGACAGACATGGCATGACCAGCACATAGTCACCACAAACAGCAGGCAGAGAAGGGAAGCAGCAGAGCAGAGACAAAACTACATCTTATTTTCTTAATTTTTTTCATAAGAATTGACAAAATATTTAACTACAGGATCCACTAATACTAATGTATTTTATTATCTCCGCCAGCCGTAAGCCTGAAGGGGTGTGTGTGTGTGTGTATCTGTCCGAAGCTAATCTCGCATACTACTGGACTCATCAGCTTAATATTTTTTTGTGCACATTTATGAATGTATGCTCAAGGACCTCTTGTGGTTGCGGTGATTCACAATTTGTGAAAAACCTATTTTATAACATCATTCCTCTTAAAGCTTAGACTTTCGTCCTTTCAGCCATTTTACGATATGATGCATTACGACATAGCAAAAGGCATTTCTTGTGATCAGCTAGGCTAAAAAACAAGGCTTACCAGTCTAGGCTCACTAGTCTGTTAAAGGCCACATTTTGGCCTTTGTTGTAACTCAAAAACTGACATCCATAGAAAAGCTTGGTATCATCTTGAACTGGAGCATCTGTCGATTAATTCCATACCCAATATGTTATGATCAACTAGTTAGGCAGGATACGACATGAATAAATCCCTGTTTCTGTTATCTTCGCCGCCATCTTGACTATATAGACCTGGCAGAGATCTGCACTCTACTGAGTTCACTCTTCTAGTTGCTTATGTTGTTGGCTTCACTTTTACAATTACTAGGTACCTTTAGACTTTGTTTTCTTGGATTTACTTCCCTGTGCAGTGTACGCTTTACAGCCATGAGCCCATGAAAACTAATCAGCTTGCACTCCAACAGTGTATCTGTCTACAACAAATTCACAATATAATGCGTCATATTACAGATCAAAATTACTTTGCATAAGCTACTCCAGCCTAATGTCTTCAAGTATGTGTTCCACAGACCTCTCATTTGTGTGCATATGTGACAAACAGACTTAACCCACAAGAACATGATCAGGTTGGAGTGTTGTGCCTGATGCTGCACACGCTTCTGCTGTTTCACTGGCATCACACTCTGGTGGTGTATGATGCGCTTCAAATCCAGTTTTCCTATGTATGCCCACACATCTGCAACTTTTTGTTGTGCATCAGCATGGGTTGTCCACTGTCCTATCTCCAACTGTAAATGTGCATCAACTCTCCAGAAAAGCAGTATGGTGTTTGCTCCCTTCACCAAATTTGCAACATGCAAGCTGTGACTTGCAACTAGAGCCTGACCGATATATTGGTCAGCCGATTTTATTGGCTGATACTGGTCTATCACATATATAACAGGATATATATACATATATTTGAGAGTGACAATTATTTGAAACAGGGCACTGGCACCATTTGTGAACTGCATGTAAGCAATGCTCACAAATTGCTTTTGCGAAACAGACCCCAGATCAGCAGATCCCGGCTGCTGTACCTTGACCCCTTTAGCCTGAATGACATGTCATACAAGTGTAAATTGATGTGTCACACTACAACAACATGGCAGCTGCATAGTGCACTTGAGACTTAAGTTGTCACTCTGATCGCAACATCTTTGATTTGATTCTAGCCACAGACCTTTGTTGCATGTCATTTCTTTCTCTTTCCTTGTTTTCTGTCACATCTCAACTGCCCACTAGTTGTTCTGGTTAATTTAATGTTTTAACCAAGATTATGTTGAGTAATTGTTTTCAAAAATGAGAAAACATCCCAACATTAACACATTTTGGAAGGAAAAGTTCAAATGGTCCAAAAATTCAAATTCTTGGAATAGCATCTGACGGCATCAATATTGAAACTGCTGTATGAGAGGCTTAATGGCATTTTGAATGAACATGACAACCAAATACATTTTATTTCACTTTGTAAAATCATTACCAGTAAACAATTCTGAACAAAAGTCCTTTCATGCTGAGCCTTTGCACAACACGAGCTGAAATTCTTTCCAGAGGGAGGAATATAATGTTCCTTAATGAGGTACCTTTCTCAGAGTAATGAGCAGAGGTTGCTTAAGCTTTAATCAGATGGCAGTTTAATTGTCCAGTCAACCTGAGGAGACACTTGATGGAGTAACATAATGACTCTGATGAAGACTTAATGAAGCATTAATTGTTATCACCAGCAACAAGGTTAGAGTGCTATAGTGAAAGGATGCGTCACTTCTTTCTTTTTGGAAGTTATCTGATTTGGTGTCATCTTTTCCTTCATTACACAAACATAAACATCCTGTCACACATTAACACTGCAGTGAATCTAATCCAGTCAAATTTGTTTGCCACCCACATATGTATAAGGCTTTTTTTAAGTTACTCAGAAACTGCAGTTTTCAAAAGTGGCCATATCAGCCAAAAGTTAATGGGCCGCATACTTTTTCAGCCCATCCAAATGTTGAAGCACTTCCTCTACTCTACCTACATGATGAGCCAGCAGTAGCTTCCTTCTGACTCATTATGTATTCATCAAACCATTCAGTCTGTCCCGAAGTGGAATGAGTCTTTAATGTGGAGGGCAGGGAATAATTCTAATCAATAACTTCGGTAATCTCATTCATAAGGCACGATTGAGGGTCATGTCATCACCAGACTATATATATCTTTACACTCAACAGAGTGCAGAACGTTTAAGTACAACCAAATAGGTGTGTCATAAAATATTATATGTACTAGAGTACTAGATGAAAGATTAGGGCCTATTGAACATACACACACACTTATACACACTTATAAAGACTTCTACCAGCAGCTTTTCAAGATCTACTTTATTAATGGGAAGATTTGAATTACAGTGCTAGAAGAGCAATTTCACTCCATCGTTAGACAAAGTTGTAACAGTATATTGGAAACACCTGCAATGCGGTACAGCTCAGTTTGTCAGAGGACTGTTAGGTTTCTTCTTACAACTAACAATGGTCAACAACAAGGTGAGCAAACACTGTCAGTGGTCTCTGTGTGGAGACTATAAGGAGCATTAAAGTTTCAGTTTTAGGTTTTAAGTTCAAAGTTTTGTTCACAAATTAAAAAATGAATTGATTAATCAATAAGTTGATCAACTGAAAATAAATCAACAACAATTTGGATAATTTTTTGGAATTTGGACTGTTGTTTCGACAAAAAATCAACACTGTAGATTAATACTTAATGGAAATGCTGTGGGATCCCTGAGCGCAGCCACTGTTAATGTTGGCGTCACTGCTGGGCTCTGTTGTGGCATCATGTTCAGACAGTCTCATATCTTGTTTCATGAGAAAGAAAAGAAACACGGCACCAGCACTGCTTCTATAAATGCCTCAGTTGTGGTTTGATATGTACGTGCACGTGTGTGTGTGTGTGTGTGTGTGTGTGTGTGTGTGTGTGTGTGTGAGGGAAATCAGACGGGAGCCAGTCAAAGCTATACATTAGCATCACCCACAAATCAATAGGCCTCTGCCTCCTGTTGTGAGTTGACTGAAGTACTGATATTACTAACAGTGGTGTTTCCCCTTGATGTAGACCGCTGTGGCTCACACATTGTGATGGTACATGTGTGTGAGAGGACTACACACACAGAAATTCTGTAGGAAGTCTGTTTTGTAACTGTATGTCTTGTCATTTGAGTGTGTGTTAGTCATTCTACAGAGAAGTTGTATGTATTCTGTACACGGAGATGTTACAAATGGAGCTTTTCTGTCTAGTTGTTGGCTGATTGTATCTGTATTGATGTTCCAACCTCACGTGATTCCCCCTGATTCTGTTTGCATGTATATAGCAGTAAATCATGTCAGCCTGCATTACACCCGACTGCAAGTGAATATGGCAAATAGCAATGGCTATATTTGTACTCTGGATACATTATGTATGTATCTGTAAGTGTCTGTTCTCTGTGCTGTGCGTGATGTCACGTTTATAAGTTTGAACGCACGAGAAAAAGATGAAGCTTTGAGGCGGAAAACCGCAGCAGGGCGGCACAAGAAAAATGATTTTCCTCTCATGTCTTTTGACACAAATAATGTGAGGTCAATGCAGATCAAATCCATTCGGTCTTTGGAAATACTGTGTAATTAACTGCCGTAATTAGGGATGGCATACATGACAGGTTGTAAGATGAAAGGGAAGAAGGGCAGTGTGGGCGTATGGGGATAAAGAGACATGGAGAGTGAGAGAAAAAGCATGTAGAAAGAGTGCAAGAGAGTGAGAGACAGGGAGACAAAGAGACATCTAAATAGTCTTAACATCAGCTGATTATAGTTCTGTATCATGTCAGCTCCTTTTATCTAAACGCTGTAGAGCAGTTAAATGTAAATCTGCATCTATATTTGATAGGAAATGTATAATTCATGCATTTTCAAACTTGAAACACAGGAACATTAGAAAATTGATGTATTTAGTCATCTCTTGGGACCCTCTTGCTCTTTCTCGCTCCCTCTCAGCTGTTATTTGATGCCAGAGTCCCATCAATATATGTGAGGTGATGTGGGGAAAGGTGACCCTAATGGAAAATCAAAATGCTACCGCTCTCCGTGGAAAAAAGTGCATCTGACCCCTTAATGCAATTAGTTATATCTGGATTTGATGATTGATGGCTGGATTGGTTTGTGTGTATATTTTTTCCCCTCTGATAATTTGTTAGACGATAACACTAGAACGTGATAAAAATAAATCATCACCATCATCATCATGCTTATAATATTATACATTCCTGTGCACCTGTTTCCTATAAAAGCCCATTAAACTCAACTCAGATTTTTATTTCATTAAATTTGCATATTATATCACATTAATGGAAGAAAAGCAAATTTATATGCCATGACAGAGCTCTGTCAAAGGATAGAGATATAAATTTCTCTACCTCAATTTGCCTGCTGCAGTTCTTTGCTTTTCCTTTGGTAGTGATCCATAGTGAGCCAAGACAGAAAAAATTACAGCATGCAAAGTTGTTGAAGGTATGGAAATGCATACAGAAGGCTAATTTTATTTAGTTTTCATTGAATAAAAATGTTATTGGTATGTATTTCAAATATTAAGAAAATGGCAGAAACTCTGACATTTAAAAAATCTACACAACTATGGCTGAAAATAAGATTATACAGCGCTAATTTCACTGTTTACTACTTTGAGGAGTTCTGGCTGATCTTCAGCAGATTTGTGCATTTTCTCTCCATTTGTTTGTGTTATCAGAGGCTAGGATCAGGCGACATGTCAATATATACTGTGAGACCATATTTGTCAAATGTAGGAGATTCTACCATGCCCTGTATCTATAACTTTAAAATATCTGGAAGTATTAGACCATTGTGGGTAATGTTGCAAATCAGTGAGAAGGACTGTTTGATAGTTATAGTCATCAACATGGTGAAGGAGAGTGTAAGAAAAAGAAAAATGACAGCATCTGTCCTTTAGCAAATGCCCTGGTGTCCATAGTAATTATGACTCTTATATGTTGGCAGCAAAGGAGGAAGTCAGGTGACGTTGTTATTGACCTTATGAGTTTCAGTGACATGGAAGTGTCTTTTAACTTGTCCTGTTGTGTGTTCTGACATCTGCTTGTGATCACCTTGCATCTACATTTTAGCAAATATCTGATCAGTTTTATAATATAACGTCCAGCGTGAAGGGCCGACAGAGCTGGAGAGACTTTATGCTACAGCAGTCTGACATCGAACAATATTTTCATAGCGGCACTAATTAGATCAGTTCTTCTACACAACAGCTGCTCATGTTACTGTCATAACAATTGTGTGACTGCACAGGATGTGTTGGTATGTGTTTATAACAATATGATAAAAGTTATCTGTTAATATTTCATCATCCAAAACACAGAGTGTACAGTGTGATTCATAAGGTTAGTTAAACTATTACACACAGTTCATTATCATTGTGTAACTAGCTCATTATTCCAAATTATATTGTCAATAAAATATGTAATATGTGATAGTTGGGTGAAAGGATCATCATTGTACTGATAGGTTAGCATCAGAGCTCTTGAAAGTTTTCACCATAGACACAGCTACAGCAACATAAAGTAAGCTAGTTGAGCTAGTTGTAGGCTAGTTAACGTTGAACATAACTTTGGACTGAAGATTGTCTTTTTGATCTGATATCTGTGGTGGATATGGTCGTATCAGGCCATATGACCTCCTCAAATACGTGTTCCCAACTTCAGTTCATACATCCTAGGAATAGCAACTGGAAGTTATGGGACAAAACCATAAATAGAACAAATTAGAAAATGGGCAGGCCATGAGTTTCCATCTTAAAATCCATTACCAGCATCATTTTTATGACGTCTAGCAAACTATAGGCAGCCAGACATCACAATGAACAGACTATATTATACTCCTCTCCATCAGCACCTCCATCTGCACAGCACAATAACATGTTATTCCAGCTGAATTATACTCTATTTACAGAGGATTGTGGAGGCCTGATTACAAACACCAATGAAGCTATAAAACAAGCGTGGCATGATTAGAAGCATCTACACAGTGAAATGTGTATTAGGGTTAATAGAGCCTCTCCATTCTCTCTATTGAGATGACAGTGGCTCAGCTTGTGTCTCACTTGCATCGTGTATAGCATGTATCCAAGATGTAGGACATAAGGAGAGAAAGAAAAAGGAAGTGGAAAAATGCCCTATTTCTGTATCAGGGCTGACGCATCAATTGTATGAGCATTTAGCTGGTGAGCAAAAACTGTCAGCGAGATCTTGAGTGAGTTGGTGCTTCATGAGGGGGGCTGGGCTTTGTTCTATTATTTCTAGAAACAGTGTGATCACACTCATTGTCTGATCTGCAAACCACTCTCTGTGTCAGTGTTGAACTCTAGCTGTTGCACACAAGTGTGACGTCCTTACACGGTACGGAAATCATAGGGAGGAGGTTGGATTGGATGAAAAGGTGTCCCAAGCGCAGGATTTTGACATCAGAGACCAGGGTTTGCCTTCTGCAACCCACCTATTGTTATATTTAGGATACTGAAACACAACTATGCCAACCAGATTATATTTTTTATCACTACAATTAGGAATTGTTGTTGTCATAAAAACCTTCATAATTGTGACAGTTAGTTTTATTGATTGGTGTATCAAAGTTATTTTGCTGACCTCGGAGTGGAAGCCAGTTTTAGCTTTACAACAGCACCTGAATGCACCACTCCTCTGCATCTTACTCTGATATGCACTCATGGCTGGAAAGCCTGCATAGTAGTTAGTAAACAAGTAGTTAGTGAAGAACTCTGCAGAGTAGTGACGCCTTTTCAAGAAAATGTCAGGCAGCAAATGATGATGATGATGAGGAGCTCTACTTTCTATGGAATGACTGTTGTACCGTATCAGTTTGAGCCAGAGTACCAAGGAGGAAATGCTGCTGAGGCGAGCAGAGTGACACAGGGAGAAGGCAAGAAGACGTGACACTAGGCACTCACCAGCCTCCAGTGTCAAAGTTGTGCTCATTGCACACCATCACCTTCCCCAACCACTTCCCTACAACCTGATGAGACACATAAATGTGGTGCTTCCTACACTAGTAGTACTTTACTTGTACTTTAGCAGGGATTATACTCCAGGCAGCAATTATGCTTCCTGTCCAAACATAATTGGGAAATTAAATTAGTAGCATATAAACATAATTTCTACAAGAGCAGCTGGAGAGCAAATATTGTCTGGAAAACAAATGAAATACATCAACGGTGAATGTTGTGCAGCTGCATTCAGTATAAGCATTTTGTGTTGAAAATGAATACTTTGCAGGTCAATATACAGGAAATACATTGATTTCCTGCAAAATATATTTGATACTTCAAACTAGTGTTGCATTTATACTTAATTTCTAGACTGGGTTGTTGCGTGAGTAATATTGTATAAGAGTGTTTTGTAATAATAAAGTAACAGCAAGACATGCTGCCTTCTCACATAACTATACACCACTTTCCATTAATTTGACTTGTTCTGATAAATATTATAGAGCATCAACATCATCATGTATTCAACACACAGCACTGAGCTGCTGCTGAGGGCCAGAGGTCCCACTGCATCAGGCAGCTCCACAATCTGACACACAAAACAGGAAATTCTGTGTCAAGTTCAAACTCAAATCTCACAGTCTGAAAAATGATTTGCAGCGCAGACTTGATTATTATCACTGGTTCCAGCGTGGTCTATAATCTGCTCCATTTATTGTCATCATGCTCTGAAGAATGATTAGATAAGCGAGGCTCAGTGAGAGAGACAGAAGACAGAAAGAGATCGCAGACAGCAGAGATTGGCAGATGCAGAGGGAGAAAGAGAGAAGAAGAGCATCTGCCTATTTTGCTCCCGGCGGAAGAATGTTTGTCACCACAAGCTGCTCAATATGAAACTAGGAGCCAATTACAGTTAATGGTAAAATGAAGCATATGCTTAGATTGCATTGCTGTTGGATTCCCCCCCTCAGAGGCAGGGTTCAGAAGCAGGAGCAGGAGCGGAAATGAATTAATTTACGGTCCGCCTGACCCATCCACACATGGTTTACCTGTTCTGCACGGGTCACTCGGTACACTTTCCATTTCTGCCTCAAAAACTAAGCAATAGATTGAGCCATGACTATTGCTGCCTACAGGAAGCATTACATTGACTTGATTTATTTAACTATTCCACAGCTAAAGAGTCTTAAATGTATTAATCTGAAACAAGTCAGGGGACTCTTATAGTATCTGGTTTACTGTATGCTGTGTGTCATTTGCTCGCTTCAAGACAATTAGTGTAATTAATAGATCGTTAGGCCGCATATAAATACAGCGAATGTTGATTAACCAATTCACAAAGCACTAATTCCCAATCAGATACAGCCATTACAATGTGAGCATGAGAAGCAGTATGAAACGTTAGTTGAGATGCACAACCAGGAGACAACATGTACAAGGGATACAAGGAGTCACTGAAGCTGTGGAGACCTCAGGTTAGTAGACATGCAGACAGACAAGTTATGTTACCGTCACATTTGCAACTATGAAATTAAACTTTTCAAACTTTGAAAATGTCTTAAGAGTTTAGATGACTGTGAGAGCGGATATGATACATTTAGTTTTTCAAAGGCTTCAGGATGTTTTGCATTTGTTAGATAAGCAGTGACTGTTGCTTACAGGTTCCTGACATCCAGGAATGGATGCCATCAAAGAAAGACTGTCCAAAACTGTGTGCCATTAGCTGCATATTTAATTAATCATCCTGTCTCACCCCTTTGTAGGATGCCCGATCTCAATCTCAGTGAGATTTTTTGATTTTTTATTATTTTTGTATTTTGTCTTTTAAGCTCATTCAGTTATTTTCATTTTTGATCAATGAGTTCTTGTCAAATAAAATAATAAAATAAAATAAATTTTGTTGTTACACTTAGCAATTCAAAATGTCACAGAGGTTATTTATTTATTTATTTATTTTAATCTGAAAATGATTTTAAATAAAGCAGCCGGCATGTCATCTCATGGACCACTGACATTGTTTCATACTGACTCTGACAGATTCTCAACAGTTCACACTGCAATTAGTCAGGATGAGCTGTCCAATTAAGAGTCTGAATGAGGTTAAAAGAGCATAAAGAACAATTACAATCAAGAGAGTCATTTTGGTTTTGAAATGGCGGCGGATGAGTGAACGACAGCAAGGCTGGCTGGTGTGAAGGGGACGGTGTGACAAACTGCTATAATAACACTGATCTTTATATGTTATAAAAGTCTTATTTATCATATAATAAAATGTGCATAAAGAGAGGCATGAAAACATACTTTACAGTGAAAATAGACAAATGTAATGGAATTTACTTTTATTTTACTATAGTCACTTAATGTCTTCCCATTCTCAACGGGTAAAAAAAGAAAATTATCCACTTGGTGATGCATTTCTTCTCTTCTCTGGCTGTGTTAGATTTAATTTTTGCTGCTCGTTTTAATCAGCACTTCTTTATTGTCCCAGAGCATCCTCTATCCAATCTTGTCTCCTGTCTCTCTCATCTACTTTCGTATCCTGAATCATCTGATTTGGTTTTGTTTGTCCTCTCGGGCATCCTTCCTTATTTCCCCTCTGATTTTTAGCTGTCATTACAAATAAATGTTACACATGTTGTCTTCACCTGTATTTCAGCTTTTCCAATATTTCAATATGTGTGTTTATGCATCCCTCAACAGTGCTGAGATAAAATCACACCTCTTTTTCAAGTAACTACTCTCACTCTAACTGCAACGCTATGGGAAATTCTAACAACATCCTGTGTTTCTCTGTAGCATCTTTGTCTCATTCCCTCACTTTGAAGTGTTCACAATCACTCCATACTCAATGAATAGCCTTTACATACACCTAAGGTTGACTGTTTTTGCCTGTGCAGCAAACAATTGCACATAAAATTTTGGTAAGAAAAGTGTGTCTATGTCAGCAGTCCATCTAAATGGTGATCTCTTTGATTTAAGAGATGTCAGTATGAAGACATGTTAAAGCGCCGTCGCAAAATATGACTTGACTTTATTACTGACTTTATTTCTTTGAGCCTCCTCCTGCACACTTATCTATTTTTTTTATGTGAGCAGGCAAAGACAGGCTAGAAATAGCTTCACAGCTACTTTTTACTCCCCCCCCCCCCCCAAAAAATGCATAAGCTCAGTAGCCTACAGTATGTGTGAGTAATTGAAAAGTTTCTTCTGATGCTTTTTTAACATCGATCTGACGCTTTTGATTCTTGCGCTGTAACCGCTATTAATAGCATGTGTCTCTGGGTGGCATTAAGGGAAGGAGTAGAGGCGGGGGGGGTGGGGGCGGGGGGTGGCCAGCATTAGCAGAGGGTGAAGGGGAGGCAGCTGCATGTATACATATAACATTAGACCTTCCACTCCTGAGGGCCTCGGTGAAATTGTACACATGGGCCGTGAAATGAGCAATCTGCAGGGGATCTATAGAGGCTTCCAAAGATGCCCTGTCTCGGAGCTGAGGCGATCAGTTTTAAACCAGGATGACGGGTTACCAGTCATTCAGTGTTTCTGCTGTCACCCCACTTAGCCTCTCCATATGGGTCCCTCTTAGAGGTAATGAAGAAAGATGAAGAGATTCTCCTGCTGGTTTTATAGCATCACAATACCTTCTCCCTTTTAGGAGCACATCTTAAAAATAAAGGTAAACCTCAAGATTTTGGTTAAGTATTGCCTGTGTGCTGTATCTATAGCTCCTTCCACCCACGATACATGACGGTCTCACCACAGGACATTCAAGACAATGTCCTTGATCTGCAGGGAGATAGCACCATTACTTGCCTTGGGGAGTGAGGGGAGGAAAGAGGGGAAAACAGGAATTTAATCTCCTTTTAAAGCCAAGTGAGTCATCCTAGCAAGCGTGTTTGTTGTTTTCTTTATTCCCGAGTGAGACGGCAGATCCACTGGGAGCAAGAAAAGCCCATTCTGACCTTTTGCTAAAAAGGCATGCTTTTTGATTTGCTTTTTTCCTTTGGTACACTCACACACACACAGACAAAATAGACCCCTGCACCACCAACCTCCCCCGTTCTGCTCAGAAAAAAAAAAAAAAATCAGAATAAAGAAATAGCATTTCCTTTGCTGGCTGACTGTTGTGACAGGTGGTAATTTTTCTTTGCTGCTGCATACTAATATTAGACAGGATGAGGAAACATAAAAGCTGAAAGCTTGCTGTATAGACAGGTAGCACAAAAATACACACTTAAAATGTAGCTGACTAATTTTACAGTCCAGGAAATATCTCAAGGTAAAGAGGGAACGGATGAAGGACAATTTACTCAGGACTCAAATTAAGTCTGTCATTTGTTGCTCTCGAGTGACTGAACATCGTGCTATCACAGAGCACTGATTACCTATCGTCCATTAAGTGCAGCAACCAACCAAAGCATAGAGATGGCAAAGGATGTAATTACTAAAATTCTCTCTTTCCTGTTTAGAACATCATTCTTCACTTCTCTTGATTGTGTATGCTCCTGAAAATCCATGTGTTAAATCTATTTACTGCTCCATGCTGTAAAACTGCTGAAAGAAAGACACAGGGTTTGAGTTTGTGTGTGTGTGTGTGTGTGTGCGTGAGATGGATTAAGACCAGCGAAGTCAACCTCTGCTCTTGACCTGTGTTGCAAGCAAGGTGGCTTATCTACTGCGGGAAGAGCAGCGTCAGTGATCTATTGCATTGTTCGCTCACCATATCAATTTAATTAAATGCCATTGATTCCACAGTCTCACTCGCTCCGGCTCTCTTTTGTGTTGTGCTCCCACCTGAACCTTCTAAGTCCTTGTCAAACCGCACCTAGCTCAGTGCGCCAAGGTAGAAGCTTCTCACCATCAGAGTCGCTGTTCTTTAGCCATTCATCCTCTGCAGTTCTTTGCATTGGAACAATCAAACATGCTGAGGGAACATACAATAAACTGGGCTTAGAGGCAAGCGTTAGGTTATCTCTATCACTTTATCTCTCTAACCAACATATGTCAATAACAAATGGTTGACTTTAATTTTTTGTATACATTTAACCTCAAACAACTGTCAATTTTGTTGACCTTTTGACTTTTGGTGAACTTTCCCATAGTGCTTCCATCAGGTTACACTTACATAATTACTGCATCCTCTAACTGGTGTAATATTGCCAATGAAAGCAGACTAACTGATGAAGATATTAAGCGATGGGTCAGGGCAGCAATCTATTGAGAGCTGTCATGTTGATAAATTTAATTAATTTCAAGTGGGCCAAATCTTTTAAAATGTCTGACTGGAGTATCAAATGTTTCAACTACTTACATCAACATTCTGGGAAATACTGTTTGTAGGCTTACTGGGAGTTAGATGAGAAGATCAATATACATTGATTCCTAAGATGAAATCTCTTTAGCCCAATTTAGCAGAACTAGAAATGAGGAAAACAGCTATCAATTGTTTTCTAACAACTCTGAAATGGTCGCATTTACATTCTGTACTTGTTTTTTTATTTAGGAAACTAGTAACAAGTCTTCCAAGAATCACTTTACAGTACAAGACTCCTGAAGTGCTGTGTGTATATCCTGGGCCCAGCTGTTGTTGGTGACTGTAAAACCAAAATGTTTTGTTTTCCTTTTCTGCTAATGTTAATTACACCAGAAAACATGAGTGAACATCACAGATTTAGAATTGCTGGCTAGGCTGAAGGTAGTGTCGGACAGCAAGCGGTTGGAAAGTCTGGAAGAGCCGTATGATTGAATTATATTATCCCATTCATGTGTGCTGGGAGCCAACAGGAGGTCAACTGGCTCAGCTGAAGAAGGACACTAGTGCGCATGTTCTATGGTTCCAAAACCGAGGAAGCATGAGGAAGCATGAGGAAGCATGAGGAAGCATGAGGAAGCCTGCGAAAACATGGCAGGCTTTTTCGGCCCATGCCCTCAGTGACCAACTTTCATGGGCCATTTCTGAAAGTGGTATTCAGTTCTCCTTAATACATCCATGATTTTAAGCCATAGCCTTCTCTATTTGGCTGACGTTCATTGATGATATTAGAGTAGATAGCAGCAGTAATGTATGGTACAGGATGTTAGGTGGATTGGATGTAGCCGAGGCAATGTAGCCCTACAGCCATCCATTGTCAAAACTGTTAAAAAAAACTCCATGTTGCCAAATACAGCAGTTAGCTGTCTAAAGCACATTTACTGTCTCACCCTGGTTCCAGTGTTTGTGCTAAACTAGGTTTCTTCTATACTGAAAGGACAGGGATGCAATTGATATGAATCTCTTGGTAGAAAACAAGCATATCTGAGGAATATCAAGAGAATTTCAAAAGATCAGGGACAGGATAGGACAGGTCAGAAAGGACAGGTTAAAAATATTTCAAGTCTGTCTTAGAACAACAGTCAGATTGCCATATATACATTGAAAGAGGTTTTCCTCGCTGTAATCATTCCTCTTGTTCATACTGGCTATTAAAAGATCCCCTTTAAATTATTAAATTGCTTTTAAAAGGTTATCTGAAGCTTATATGAGGCTTCAGCAGTCTGAGTTAATTATATCAAGTGGATATCTGCCACATTTACAGTCTTTTTAGCATCAAGTTTCTTCCTTGTGTTTCCTCGGACAGTGTTTCCCTGTTGAGCTGTGGTGGAAGTATAGTAACAAAAAGAGGGACTTTGGCACTAAAAACACTGTAACGTTGAAAGATATCTACTTGATTTGACTCATTTGACTCATTTGTGGATTTTGGCCCCCATCACTTACATTGTAAGTGCATTATGAAGGGATCTTCTAATGGTCAGTATGAACAGGAGGAATGATTATGGCAAGAAGAACTTGTTTAAGTGTTCATTTGGGCACCTGACTGTTTTAAGACTGACTTGGAAAATTGTGAACCCGTCCTTTAATTTGTTCCAGACACTCTCAAAAGTTCATTCAAAGGTTGAAGCAGAGACAAATCTCTCTCTGCTACTCCTCAAAAGAAAACCACAATTTTAATTTCATTCCATATAATTATGTCTGTATCATCTGTGACTCGCAAATGCAACAAGTGGAGGTAATGTTGTGGAGCTCTTGCTCTATTGCCTATGACCGATGCCAGAGGCAGGACGATCTCCTCCATCGAAGAGATTGAGTACACACTGAGGGGAATTCATGTATTCATGACATTTTATATTTTCTGTGTTGCCATGTTATTTTAGCCTTTTAAGTAGTTGGCAAGTCAGAAATGTTGTTGTTTTTTTCTCTCTCAATCACACAGCTTTCTCCCTCCAAATGCAATTCAGACTGAGACGTGGTTGGAGGGCATTTGAAATGAACTCCTCAGAGGCTCTGCTTAGGAAATGAAATTGCCTTGGCTCTGGCCTTTTGTCACGTAGCTCCACAGCGCATATTAATGATCAGTGGCACGTGGCGTAGTGCTGAGCTGCAGGATTCACACAGCGATACAAGTCTAATCAGACTCTCTGCATATTCGCTGTCATTGTCTGTTATTTGTCTCCTCTGTGTCTTCCCCTTGTTTTCTTATTAGCCTGCCCTAATTCTCTTTTATTGTCAATTGTTCTACAAGAGCCAGTAGCTATTAATATTGTTTCACTTTTCCAAGAGTATGGGAATGTCACAAGTAATTACCAATGTTGCACTTTTAGAAATAACTACAGTTCTAATAAGAGCGATACATTCACTGAAACTCGCCTCCTCAAGGATGCTTTACTGAGAAAATAATGACTAATCAAAAAGCTGCACGATTTACAAAATTGAATGTTTAAACTATAAATCATCATTGCCAAATATCACTGGTGCCAAGTAGTAATCAAAACAGTAAATGAAGTAGAAAACATGTGAGTGTTAATTCAAGCACTGACATGAACTAAAATCAGTCCACTTTCCAGCAACATTCAACACAAGGGACAGTATTGACTTATTGCTCATATTTCATCATGCCACGACTGAGCACACCAGTAACTAAAGCAATTTGTCAGAGTTGGAAGTGCACTGCAGGCAGTTAATGCAAAGCAAGCTTCATAATGTGTAACTTTAAATTACCTGCCACAAGGCCACAAATAGTGAGAGATAATTATCTCATTTACCAAAATGGCTTCTGAAGAACATGGGGTCTGCAGACTTTCCAGGAAGGACACTGTGTCTGAACTGAGGGCTGCAATTATTAGTTTCATTATAAGTTTTATAAGTTGATTTCTTTATTTGCTTGTAAAAATGTCAGGAAATAGTGAAATGTGTCCATCAAAATTTCACAAAATATAAAGCTAATTCTCATATTTGAGCAGCTGGAACCAGGAAAGTTTGGCATTTTGGCTTGAATGGCTCACAGTGAACAGCTAATTGATGATCAAAATAGCTGTTGATTAATTTTCTGTCATTCAACTTTTTAGTTATTTGTTTAAATATTTCAGAACTCACAGCAAAGACAAGCTATGCTGAAGTCCCTCAATTCTTTTCAGCAAATCAAACATCTGAAATATGCTTAAACTGTTAAATGCACAAACTAACATGTGCATGTATTAAAACAGCTCATGTTTTCTCTCCATCTTGGCAACATTCCTCCTCACTAACCCGACACAAGAGAGAAAAGAAATCTCTCTCATAGTCTTAGTCTATGAGACGATCAAAGGCTTCAACACATTATTTCTCTTTCAGAGAGCTTTTATTTAGGGTGCAAGGCTAATAAAATAATGTACTACAATCTGAAATAAATCTCCACTGTGAGCTAAGTCCCTCTCTGCTGGATGCATGTTTGGGAGGATAGATGAACATTATTTCATCGTGAGCTCCATCCTAATGCTCCTCTGCTCCACTTAGTGTACGTGCCTCACACAGAAACACTAGAGAGACAGGATTGGGAAAAAGGAACAAAAATAGAGATACAGGATAAATTACTGTAAACCTCAGTGTGAAATATGAAAATTACATTATCTCTACCTCACTTATTCCCACTGTGCAGGGACAGCAGCACTAAAGCCGAAGAGAAATACAAATGTTAACACACTTACAAACAATACTTCTCTTAAGTCATCAGTGTCCTTTGGGAGAAATGTGAGGACTACAGCATATCTTTTTTATCTTAATGCCTTTTAGAGGTTGTCTCTCAGCTGAAGTGTACTATGTAGCAGATCCACATGGGACATCAAGGCGAAGAACGAAAGTAATGGACGATATGCACACAGAAACAAAGACAGACAACAACCAAAAAAGAAAGAAAGAAAGACAGAAAGACAACAGCGACTTGATGTAGTGTGTATATAAATGAACTTGCTGTTCAGTTGGATCAATGTGCTGTTCCTGGCCTCCCTCCTAGATAGAGAGGTGAAGTCTGTTTTATGCTGATGACCTTGTTCTACTATGTCCTACGGAACGAGGACAACAGCAACAGCTGGACATAGTAGAAAAATACTGTCAGAACTGGGCCCCGGCAGTAAATATGAAGATGACTAATGTCATGATTTTTCAAAAATGTCCCAGATGTCAGGAGAACAAAAACCAGTTCATCATAAATAATCATATCATTGAACATAGTATGAGTTATACCTACCTTGGTATAACCATAACAGCATCAACATGGCAGTGAATGTACTAAAAGAAAAAGCTTGAAGAGCTCTAAATGCAATTAAGAGAAAAATGTAAAATATCCAAATTCAAATCTGGCCTAAAATATTTGACAGTGTCATCCTGACATTGCGCTGTATGGTAGTCATAGATACACCCGCTGGGACAAACGTTCAACACAACCTTTACATGCAGAATTCTGCAGATACATTTTATACGTACACAGAAAAAAACAACAAATGCATGTGGAGCAGAATTAAGTAGATAATTAGGCAATATGTGGTCTCCGTTCGACAGAGATGGACTTCCTCCTACAATATAAAACATTCAATGAAATAAGAAACATTTGCTTTAAGAAGTTAAACTCTGTAATTTCAGATTTCAAAGAGCTTAATGACCTCTCAAAACTAAACATACTCCTAGGAGAAGGAGAAAGGACATATCTTGCTGCCCAATATGTATCAACATGCCACAACCTGAGGGACAGTGAATGACCTAGTTACACACAGCACACACACACACACACAACCAAAAGATAGTTTGATATAGAAATCTACTCCTCTTTTGATAATTAATGATGCAATTATTTTGTCCTGTCCAAATACTTGGACAAATTGTATTTTGATGCTTTGGCAATATTGTTCTCAAAAATGTCATGCCAGTAAAGCCCATTGAAATGAACTGAATATAATTGACAACAAGAAGAAGACGACAGACAGAAAGAAAGACAGACTTATACAGCTGTCTGTCCCCGTGACGACGACACATGTCTCTGTGAAATAATGATGACCACACGTGTGTCTTGTCATCTGTCTGTCATTCTGGACAATCTCTCCAATTGCCCTGTCAGCTATATACAGCAATTGCTCAGCTCGCTGGGCGCTCCAGTGTTGTTGACCTCTTGCAGCTGGAGAATGGCAATCGCTCTCCCCCTCTCACACAGACACACACACATACACACACAGGGATACATGTGCATCATTCACACATTATGTCCCAAAGTGTGGACACTACAAGGCATAGAATATTGGAGGAAGACAATTACATATATTTGACAGAAATAATTGAATTCCACCGGTGCTGTTTCACATGCAGGAGCAGTGTTTCTGTTTTGCTGATGACACTCTTGGTTACATTAATGCCTGAGCATGACCTTTGTAGCCATGACGCTGTCTCCATTATTATTGCCTCTCTGGTGTTGTCTACAAAGTATGCACCTGCTCTGAGGCTCTGATCAGTGACAGGACCATGGATCAGAATAACAGTTTGTCTACTAGATGCCAAATGTGTCCAGCAGCATGCAGTGGTTTGCAGGATTGGTAAAGGTTATGCCAACATAACTAATGCTGTTGCCATTATATCAGTTTACACTTTCTGATTACATGTTCAATGCAGAAAGAGTAGTTATAATTTAATAGGAACAGGTGCTTTATGGTTAATATGTGCATGTGGAAAAGAACGTTTAAAGAGAAAGAGAAAATGGTGTTAAAATAGTAAGTACAGTCATATTTAGTGCTGAAATGGTTAGTCGATTAACTGACGACCAGTCGACATATACACTGATAGCAATATAACTGCAATAAGCGGTTGATATTGGCTGATTTATCAGCCTAGCTCTAGTTGACAGGGAAATTCATTAAATCAAACACATTTGCCTTCCTTGCATGAGTTCATTTTCAGTACAGTTCCACTCTCCTCATCTGTATTTAGGTGGCTGTTTCAGTTAAAAACATCTGTTTAAATCAATACAGAGCCAAAGACAATGGTAATGTTATGTTAATGTAACATGGCAAACGCACAGCCATGTCAGTAAGAACTGATCATTATTTTCCTCAGACAGACAGGTGTCTCCCAGGTATAGGGAGAGAAAGTAAGAAGGGAGAGACAAGGTGACAGTGAGTGCTAGAGAGTCAGGTGCTGACAGAGAGAAGAGTGAGAACGACAAAGAGTTGTGGCATGAGACACCCCATCCAACAACAATTTGGTGTCAGCCTAGAGGCCACGACCTTTCCTAATGCAATATGTTTGGAAGCAGCCAGCCATGAGCAGACAGACCATACTCCATAGAGCAAGATTAAAAATCCAATTCCATACTGTTGAAAAAGAGAGGCACAGAGGTAAAGACTGTGTGAGAGAGAGAGAGAGACTGAGTAGTAGAATAAGGGAATAAAGTGTTCATTTATCACCAAGTGGAAAAAAGCCCATTCATCTATAATCCATTAATCTGGGACACTTGTGAGAGCCTCATTCGCGCCTCTCTCTCACTGCCTTATGACAAACTGAGCTAATCACTGAGCGCAGAGTGGAGAACCACAGGCACAGGCAGCTCAGCCCACACTGTAAAAAGTACTGTCCTATAGTCACGACTCAGACATACATACATGCTGGGGATTATGGCTGCTACGGAGATATAACGTGGGAACCGCAAGAACTGTGATTCACTGCTTGTGCTTTCTCCTACAAGTTTCTGTTGATAGTGAAGGCAATGTTAAGAAGCTTGAAGAAATAACAGATATCTAACAAAGCCAACTCCACGGCAAATAGTCTCCGATTCAGTAATGACCATCGTAGGTATCTACGGCAGGACCCCTTGCATCAAGCATAAATCCGGCTTTATGGAGGAGGTTGAGGTGAATGGATGGGTCAACAAAGCATGTGACACAAGAGGCAGCTGTTTGCATGTCTTACCACGAATCAAAGGTGGTTTCTTTTAACTGTGATAACCTTTTCCTGACATTGACCAAGAATTTCTTCTTTTAAACATTGTCAAAATCATTCCCTTACCTGCCTTAGCCTGTACTAACCTAAGTTTTTTTTAATCAAAACCATTTTCCCCAACCTTAACCATAAAGATGGCAAATCAGAAAACAGTCATATTGGTGGTTTTTAAAAGGCAGGACTTATTAGTATGGAGGACTTATTGATTGTTTGGATTTACATAAAATTGTGTCAAGCAGCTAAATTTCTACTATTTCAAAAACTAAATTTGAACATTTTTGTTATATGGAAGAATCCAAATCTTGCTTCCACAGATCCACTTCACAGATATAGCCAGTGTGTTTCTTTTCATCACACTCAATCGGATTATTTAACTATTGAAAAGGATGTACCACAAGGATCTATTTAGGACCTTTACTTTTTTCTGTCTTTATTAATGATCTTCCTAAAATTTGTAATTTGTAATTCTAATTATTCTGCCCACTTATATGCAGACAACATGGTGATATACACATCTGAATCCAATATAACTAAAATTCAAAGCTCTCTGCAATCAGAATTTTCTTTTGTTCAAAAATGTTTTTTAATAACAATCTAATATTAAACAAGCAGAGGTCTTGTAGCATGTTGTTTAGTACTAGTTATAATTTCAATCATTCACCTGCTGAGTTGGCTATTAATTGTACTGATGGGTCTCCCCTCATAAAAGTTGGCCAATTTAAATACTTGAGACTTTGGATTGATTCTGAATTTTCTTTTAGGCCTCATATTGATTTTATTAGAAATAAAATAAATGCTAGTCTCAGAATACTATATCAGTCAATTGTTTTACTCTCCAAGTAGGAAAACAAATTGTCCAACAGCTTTTATTTCCCATTATTGATTGACGTGATATCACATACCAAAACACATCTGAATCCCATCTTCAGCCTTTAAATGTAGTTTACAATAATATTTGTAGATTTGTCCTGAGGTGCCCTAACCACACGTATTGTTTGATGTACAACACATTGAACTGGCTACCACTTCACTCTAGGAGACATTACTTTAACACTTTAACTATCCTTTATACTTAAAACATCTTTTAGTTCCATTTGGTTCATCGTATTCACTCAGACACAATCAACATCCTTTCTTATTGTGTCTAGAATCTTTAAAGAAATTGGGGGACGTGCTTTTAACTTTAAAGCACCATCAGACTGGAATAATTTGCCTCACTCACTCAAATCAATTACCTCTTTCCCTGACTTCCAGACTTTGTTGCTGGTCCACTTTAAATCTACTTGTTCTTGTTTTTGATTGTATGTACATTCATTTTTGTTCATAAGTAGACTTTATACTTTGACATAATGTTATTTGATCTATTAATTTAATTTGTTTCTTGTTCATTCTTTGTATAGATGATTTGTGTAACAGATGTAGCAGGTGAGGTTTGGGGTGGTGGGAGAGCCCTTATGTGTGTGTCCATGTTGATATTATTATGTGGATTCTTTTGTGCTACTTTTGTAAAACATTTGCAAAACTGATTTCTGTAAGTATTTAAATTCTGCATTGTTTACATCCATGTTTATTGGCTTGTAGTCTTCTTCTCTGCCTTTGTTGGTGCATTGGTGTGTTTCTCGGCACATTACAGCCACCTACAGATCAGTAGAATAGTGTGAGATGATTGGCAGGACTGTATCACGTCACTCACATGCATGACGCTAACAAAACGGGAACCCACTCACAAAAAACTGCTCTACAGCACTACTAGAGGTCAAAGACTCCACAGGAGTTTGGGTAACCCTTAATAGGCCTTCTGAGAAATTCCAAAAAGGCTCCATTAAATCACAGCCATTTGAAATAATGTGGGATGTTGCATTGATCTGCTTTCTTTACTTTCTTTATCGTAGCTCCACATGGAGGTCACAGTGCACAGAGCATCACCTCGAGTGTTTGTACAGTGTCATGTTCAATACACCTCAGAAGCAGCACTTCCCTACAACAGGGCTTGAACCTGATACCTCTGGTTGCTGACCAGTCTCCCATCACATTACTCAACTCTGTGGCTTATTCAACTCCAGTACAACATGGGTGTTTTTTAAGTGACGTTAGAATTTCCATCACTTTTATCAGTGCAGGCCCCTCTGTGTAATAGAAAACAATGAAGAGATTGAGGGAGAAGGTAATCTGCTGCTGGGTGATGAGCCAGGGGATCCAGGGGCTCCTTGGCCAGCTATGATAAGGCCACACTCATCCCACAGCACCCACTGATGGGGTTGAGGCTCATGCAATGGCTGCCATATGAAAATACATTTGTCTCCATACTGAGGGACACTGCCAACTCACAAAATTATCATTTCCACCGAAACATTCCTTTCGGCAGAGAACCTCACACACAAACGCACACACACACACACACACACACACACACACAGCCTTTAAGCCAAGAAAGAGAAACAGAGAGAAAAAGAGAGAGGAAGGAAAAACCCAAAACAAAAGTCTGACAACATCCATTTACTGTAATGTCACATGAGCTCATATCTCATGAGGAAAAGTTTAAAAACATGTTTCAGAGCACTGTGCAGTCGAGTGCCTTGGAGTGTTTTGGTTGAGGCGAGGAGTGCGGTTCATATGTGTGGTCTGCTCATTTGATATCTGAATAATAATTCCTAGTGCAGATGTCAGTGTCTTCCGAGGGCAAGCCTCTTCTTTTCCTTCAGTACTCAAACAAAAAAGGGGTTTAATAAAACAACAAAATGGAAGCTGCTGTGCCGAAATGGTAAAATTTCTCATCTACAGTATGACCTCGTTCTGAAGACTATACTGCATCAAAAAGATTACGCCTGCAGCTGATGATTATACTAGATTTTTGAGGCTGATTGCAAGAGACTGAAAAATCTTATAAAAATGTATCAGCCAATAATGATTTTTTACATAAACAAACACTGTTGATAAGGATCCCTTAAATGTGGTTATTATATAGGTTTGACCAAGATATGTACTGAGCAGAGCATGTTACAATTGAAAAATAAACATATCTAGTGGTTACTAACTACTCAAACATATCCTTGGCACATGGAACATAGTCGCCAAATTTATAAATTTCCAGGGGGAGCCTAATATAGCTTATTTTATATTTTTAAGGGGTAGCTGTTAATGGACTGGATGCATTGTACTGGCTGCAATGGCCTCAGGTTCATCTGGTCAGACAGCAACAGTTCACAACAGGAGACACAAATGGATGCACTTTTATATCAATGTACTGTAAGAGAGAACTGAGTGGTCAGAACCTAAAGAGAGCGGTCAGGACCCAAAGCAAGTTTAATATGATCACAGGTTTAAGTCACAGTTAGAACTTTGCTTTACCTATGCGCTGCTATGCCCCATCTCCCAATATGGTCACCAGATTTCCCTGTGGGACCTCACAATTCCCCATGGGTGCCCAAGGTCCCGAGCACCCACGGAACCAGTGCCTATACTCATAATGATATAATTGCAATAAAATAATACAGGGCAATATATATCTGCATGGCCATGCACACTAAAAACTCATAAAATAGTGAAGAAGAATATTGAAAAATGCTTATTCACATATTCCTAGGGCCAAAAGTGACATTTCAAATTGATTGTTTTTTCCCAACAAGAGCTCATACAGTAATCCAAAGGGTTTTAATTTACAGAGAAACAGTAAATCCTCACATTTGAGGAGGTAAAACCAGCAATTTTTGGGGCTTTTATAACTATGCATGCTAGAGACGTGGCTGGAAGGAAGGCAATTTCAAATTACCACTTTGGTCCACTCCAGACTGGAATATTTTAAGAACTGGTTGGATTTCCATAACATTTGGTACAGAAATCCATGTATCCCAGAAGATGAATCCTAATGACGATGATTCCCTGACTTTTCCTTTAGTGTCAACAGCAGATCAAAGTTTTCACTTATCCAGTGAAATATGACAACATCTACTTTATGGATTGGCACAAAAAATGGTACAGATATCTGCGGTGCCCAGAAGATGAAACCTAACAACTTTTCCTCTAGCACCATCAGCAGATTAATGTGTCCAATACTTTGGTTTCACCTCTCTAACAGTTTAATTTCCTTTGCAATGACTATTACAGCCTTACAGAGCCACTAAAATGGCTGTAGACTTTGTTTTGGTGCTTGATAAATTAAAACATTTAAATGATCATTAAAATTTGAGTGAATTACTTTTCTGACAATCAACTAATCAATTTCACAATTAATTATTTTAGCATTAAAAAAACAATCCAGATTTCCTTAAAAAGTGTCACATACATGTATATGCAGTATGTACCTCAATTCCAGCCCTGTATGAACAGCCTGGATGTACTGCTGCTCTACAGAGAGCAACAGGAGATTAGCTTGGAGACACCTGCTTATAATTAACAGGCTAATAGTGACACTGCAAAAGGATTCAATTAAAGGAAATCTATGGCATGTTGTAGCATTTTTCAAAGACCAAAGAAGAAAATCTCTTCAGAGTGACAGCCTCAAACTGCCAACCTGATCTCCCTCTTTCTAACAGGATTCCTACAGGGACGCCTCTCCTCCTCCCTCCCTCAATGCCTCCTGCTTTCTCAGACACTTTCAAACTTCTCTCCTCCTTCCTCACCTCTCTTACCACCCTCTCTCCCCTCTCTATCCTTCCCTCCCCTCCTCTCTTTCTCACTCTGACACATTTTCACTTTTGTCAACATGTTTCCTGTCACCTCTTGAGAGCTGGTATGAAGTCTGAGGCAGACAAAAGGGACAGGAGCAATGACCCAGGATGAATCACCCCTTTTTATGTAACAGAAATGCACTAGAGACAACAGGAAAACCAGCATCTAAATACTGACTATACGTTTCTATGATGCACTGGGTGTGGTAGGGTTCACTTGAGTATTTGTGATGTAGAAAATCCTAGAAATACAGACAGAAATCAGATCAAAGTACCATAAAATTCTCAAAAAGAGGTCACTCATGTACCTCAAATGCAATGAGAACAGCCCATTGTTTGAAACATGCTTCCATTAGAGACTTATCTTCACAGGAAGCATTTCACATTTCATTTTTTGTGGTTTTCAGTTGTTCGTCTCACACACACCCTCTATTTTAATCACATTTTTTCAACTTTTCAATGAATTTTCTTCTGTTTTACTCACATAAATTCAGTGATTGTGGCCTTGGTTCTGGACACTGCCAAAACATTGGTGACCTAGACAGCAGTACTGTGCCTGAATGCATCCTGTGTCGACACTGACAGATGGCTGAAGCTGCAGGTTTAGACATTGTGTTACTTCTAATTCTAACAGTTTTAAAAGTATGTATGAAGCCTCCCTGTTTCCTGATCTGGTCTTGCATTAATTTGCTATTGATGCAAATTAAAAACTTTCTCTGTGTTTACTTGTTGACTTGAAAAAAGTTCCCCCTTAGTTACCGTTTCTATGCCTGCTTTTTGTTTTTGCACAGTACAGACGGATGTAGATTTATCACTTAAAACTTTTACTCATTTTTGAAACAATGTGTCCTTAATTTCGGACAGAGACAAAGACATAGGCAGGCCTCTCATTTCTTGCCAGTGACTGTTGATTTTGCTATTTGAAATGACAGCTAGCTAGCTAGTAATTAAGTTAACATTAGCTCCATGGGTTGGTGTCTGACACTGTGTCTGGCTGACTTTGAAATGTTCAGACAGAAAATAAGAGCCCTGTCAAAAAAATAATAATAATGTAAAAGACATGGAAATGAAGACACAAAACTGCTCTTGTATTGCAGTGTAGTGCACCCATACAGTCCATGTCATACTTTAAAATAATTATGCAGTAAACAGAGATTAGATTTTTTTCAATTGTTGTCTGCAGAGCTGCTACTGCTAAATGCAGAGCTAGTTATTTTGAATCATCTGGAGTCAATTCACATTCACAGAAATGGTGAACGGCTTTGGGACCCAGCTTGGTAACCAGATGTGGCTGGCTGGCGAGAGAGAGACTGACATGAGGGAGATGACAGCCAGGCCGAACCTCTTTGGGCCAGTCATACAAGCCACTCTGCTGCAGTTGAAGCCTCCATTTTGCAGTTTTTGATTGCTGTGTACCATCAATGAAACTCAATACTTCCAGGATAGATATTTCACATTGAAAGCCTTCCAGCAGTTAAAAAGCCGCAATTCTTCCTGTTCTTTGTGGGCTTTTAATTTAAAATATTTAGCTATGAAATATTTAGTTTTTTTGACATTTAATTGTATATGGTCTGATAAACCAAATTATTGTTTGCTTTCAAATTTGTATGAATAGTTTCTTTTTAGGACTATTATAGTGTCGCCACCCCATATAAAGGGCAGAAGATGGTATTTGGGCACTGAAAACGTTTAAAGGAATGTTGTAAAAAAGCAGGTCGGCAGGCCAGAGTACGTCTGCAAAAAGTGATTTTTGTTAACAATTTACTAACAATATTAATGCAAACAGAGGCAAAAATGAATCCCAAGAAATTCAACAAAAATAACTTAAGCCATAGCAACAAACAAATAAAATCTGCAGCCTCACAGCAAGATGCTACCCTCTTCCCTACTCCATTCAATAGACCATGACTGGCCTTTTACCTTCTCAGCCTCACTTGACTGGAATGCACCACCTGCTCAGGTTACCATAGGGTGAGCTACATTGATACCACACTTTCACAACATAAAGAACAACATTGACATAGAATTTCTGTTACTGACAATCACAATTTCCTATAGTTACACACACACACACAGCACCAAATTATACAGAATATGATTTACTACAGAACAGTTTTATCCTTCCTACCTCAACTTGACAGTGCCTAGTGACACACTACTGTGAAACTACTATTGTGAAACACAAAATACTCAACTAAACCCGTATTACATTTGTGCAACATGACTGAAATTAACATAAACAGACTCAGACACACACACATCATCCAGCTCCCTCATCATTATTGCATACTGGTCTTGACTCACAGCATTAACACTGCACATAGATGGATCTAAACACAATTAAGGCTCATGCCTCATTAGCATGCCTGGGCTGGTATCGTGTTTATTCCTGCCTGTCCAGTCGGCTGCACTCTGGAGAATGTCAGCTGTCAAACGGCTGCTCATACTAGAGGATCCTCATCACGGTCCTGACAGCATCCCATGCAACCCCAATCCCCTCTGTACACTGTAATATCTCCCAGCAGGCACACTGACACATACCAGCCTGTCCCCACAAGAAAAATGACAATATAGGTCAAAAACGACCCATAGTTACGTTTATGCCATCTAGCGGTTGTAGTCATTATGACCCGGGGAAGTGACGCAGTTCAGATGACGTCAGTATAAGGTGACTTTGCCTTATTAGGAGGAAGCGGGTTTGGTGGATATCTAGATAGTGAGATGACAAAAAGTGGACTTAACTGCAGGAGACCAATGTTCATCTCCCTTGGTAAACACCATGACAATCATGCGGTTTACTGTTGCCATGACCACAAAGGTTGCGTAAATTTAAGGAAGTATAAACCACGGTTGAAGTGATCATTTTTAACCCAAACCATGATCTTTCCCTGACCCTAACCAAGTGGTTTTTATACATAAACCTAACCAGACCTTAACCACAGTGTTGTCTCATCATAAAACATAATCATTTTTTAACAGTGATTTGTAACAGTTTTAGAAAGCGGAATATTTTACACTTCTATGGGTCGTTCTTTACTGCAGGTACAATCGACCTATGTGATCGTTTCATTATGAGGATGTGTTACACATACTCAACGAAAAACATGTAAACATATGCTGGCCCATGTGTGAAAAGTCACACTCATGCCGCCCGTCCCTCTGTACAGTAGTTGAGTGTATGATGGATGGTCCTGTGAGAGACCATTTCACGTCTGAATGAAACCTGTCTTCTTTCTCCTCCCCCATTACTAGAATACTGTGATCACATTCAGACGAGATATTGGGTTAAAAATCGCACAAACCTCACAGGATAGGTGACAGATGACATTAATAAAAATCCTTGCACCATGGAGATTTTGGTCAAATTCAATGACATATTTGTTTGCTTGGGCAGTGCGGGTTTATAGATTAACAGATACATAATCAGAAAATCCATACCAGAGTCAGAGCCTCAGCTAATCACTGATCCAAACTAAATTCAGTAAGAAATTTATCATAAAAAATCAATACCGCTGTCAAGAAATTAGTGTCTGTGTTCCTGTAGCTCCTTTGGTGTGTGTGTGTGTGTGTGTGTGTGTGTGTGTGATAAATTGTCCATTTGCATGAACAGATGGCCAGTTTTGTTAAAAGGCTGGATTTCTGTTACGAGTTGGCTGTGGTCAGCACTGCTACCAAGCAGGAAAAACAGAAACATGCCCACAGAAAAATAGCATCAAATTGTCACACAGAAATGTCAGAGACAGGTTTAAAGTAATTTAGAAACTATGTTTCCATTCACCAGAGGTTTGTGTTAATTTAATGCCACTTTTACGGGCCACAGGGTCACTAGTGGGACCATACATGTGTGTTTGGAGGCTGAAACTGAAACAGAGGTTATTATGAGGAAATGTTAAAATTGCTTTCTTTATTAAGTATAATTCAAAATTCTGTAAGTTTGGTGTGAGCTTTTTCTTTCTTTTGAAAGAAACCACAACACATTTGTGCTGTATGTTGGCTCTCTTCTTGTAGCAGCAACAGTCCCTCCAGGCATCAATTTTTTAGTATCTGAATTGTTTATCTCAGTTTGTTTACCGTTTTTCTATCACTGGCTGCTTGAACGCACACAGATAATCACAGATTGTGTCTGCAGAGTTGCACAGTAGAATGGATTTGTTTTTGTTAGGTAGTCCGCAAAATGAACCACGGGGGGACTCTAGCAGCCAAATCAAAATGTCCTCTGCTTAAAAGAGGAGTGGGACATCACTTAGAGCAAATAATATGTCAGTTTTCTTTTCTTTAAATGGGGTGAGTTCAAGGAGAATGAGTGCTGGGAAAACAAACCGCTGTCAGTGGTGGTAAATAAAAAGCTGACCTAACTGCATGTTACCAAAACTACTGATTCAAAGTCAATACTGTGTATTTTCAATCAAGTCTTCTTCAGCCTCCCACTTTGTGCCCTATGTGTGAATTCACATTATAAATATATATTTTATTGAATGACTGTACTGTACAGTATATTAAAGTTGGGTAAAGTGAGTTTTGGTAAGCTTAATCTCGTGTTTATTGGTGTTGTTCCTTGTTTTTCCTCGTACTACAGGAAAGATATATTATTACATGATATTAAAGATGCTCAATATACCCTCCACAAAGCAGCACATACACACTGGCACTGTAATCACCCGTCAGCCACAGCAGAAAAGTCTTTTCTTCTTCCATTTTCTCCCTTATTTGCCTTGATACCCTTGAAACTAAAACTAATCTAAAACTAACTAAAACTAAAACATGTGATCTTTTTAAATGTGACATGTTTTAATTATTTTTAACCAATCATTTTTAATTTATTAGTTGATTTGGCAGTGAAGATGCTCATTTGTCAGCAGACAAACCATAACTCTCAATGAGTTAGCCTACAGGGCTAAAATCCGCTGTCCTTGTAAACAAGGCATCCTAAAAATAAAACATGACTTATGAAATTAATACATGATGCATTTGCACAAGATAGTACACAAGCATATATTTGCACAGCACTTTAGTCATTGTAGACTATCAGAGGGCAAGTTATGGTGCATATATTTAATGTGTAATATGTAAATATATGTAAATACTGACATCATAAGTGAATCAGTGGCCATCTGGATCAGAGCATTTTAGCAGTTGCTGAAGACAGACGGCAGGCAGGCACTGACGTTTTATTGAGCCGCCTGGCGAGCTACGCACAAGCGAATAAGCTGGTGATCATCATAGAGTTGAGTCCTGGGGAAAGGTGGTCTTCAGTAGCTTTGTCAGAAGGGTACTGCCAAGTCCATGGTGACCTTCATCACACACACCACCAACAACCCTCACAGTCCTCATCTTTTACAAATGCAGAGGCAGGTCATGGTGCTTTGTCCTTAACATAACCACTGATCCAAATTTCTTATTTACACCGCGAGAATGGACAGGAAATGATCTGAGCAGTGGCCTTGGTACAGGTCCCGTAAAGTCTATAAATAAACGCTTGTGAATGGAGGCTGGTACATTTGTGTTCATTGATGGTGACACTTTCTGCCAGGAGTGTGAATAATTTAATACCCCACATCCCCCCTCCTGTCCAGGCTTGTGTGTTAGAGTGTGTGTGTGTGTGTGTGTGTGTGTGTGTGTGTGTGTGTGTGTGTGTGTGTACGTGAGGGGAGAGAAAGGGCTAAAGATAAGTAACCAGAAAGACGGGCGATAGAGAAATCAAATGAGAGCATCAGCGAGTGACGGTGACACTCGGATACAAAAACAGTGAGAGACAAAGCGGGACAGAGATGAAAAGAGTCCTCTGTTGTTGTGCTCTGTTGTCATTATCCTCCATTGTTGAGAACAATAAGAGAGTGCTGCAGCAGTGAGCAGAAATTGGCCAGAGAGGGTGGACCAGTGATGTAGATGCCATTGTTTCCTAACTATTATTAACTCATTGTTCCCAAGATCTGCAAGGGCCATTATATCAGCCTGTACAGTAGCATGTTATTGGCCTGCTCAGTAATTTCTCCACTCTATAATTGTGCCTGGGTGTTCATTAAACTACTTGCATGTTAGTGCTTCCTGTGAAGATTAGAGCTACAACTAGTTATTGAGAAGGAGACAGAGAGAGATAAAGAAAGAAAGTGGAGGAAGGCAGGGAATATATTTGTGAATCTGTGGGAATGACTGAAAGTAGGTTACATATTTCCTGCCTTCAGTCTTCATCACTGTGTGTTGATTAAAGTTCAAAATCAGTCAAATTGGATGTTTGTGGGTCACAGGCAAAACCACTGAGCTCTGTCATCAGTGGGTTAGCATTAACGCATATTAGCAATGTTAATGTACAAACTGTTATTCATTTGTTTAAAATGAATACATAGCATATAATAATTAGAAATGCATTTGACCATCACTACATGATGTAGTCAGTTTAGTGATTAACATATTACTCATTAAAAAGTTATTACTTTACTAATTACTCAACAGTAAGTTACTCAACAGTAAGTAGTTATATTTCTGTAGTTACTCAGGACAGCTCCACCAAAGGTGCCTTTAAACAAATTCAAAGCCTCCACACCTACAAGTCACATCTTCTAACACATGGAAATAGAAAACGAGACATTGTGGTTTAACAAGCTGCTAGCTTAGCACAAGTGGGTAAAAGCACCAGCACTTCAGAAGTCCTCACCTCACAGTAAAGACTCACGGGGATTCACAAATCCTCTTTCTAAAGATAACCAGGTGATTCTGAATTTGGGTTTACCAACGGCTAACGTTAGCAAGCCAGTTAAAAGGACACGTCATGCATTTGGAGTTACCGGGCCGCAGCATAGAGATTAAGCGCCTCCCTACACCTCCAGCTCCTGCACCAGAAGGCAGAGATAATGAAACCTCCATCAAACTCCAGGTGAAACAGCAAACAAGATGACTCTCAAAATGTCAAAGTCACAAAGCCTTACTGTTTTTAGTAATTACTGCATTTCAAATTGTAATCCATTACACTCCACTCAAAAAGAATCACATTTCTATAATGCATTACTAACGGTAAGTATCGGCCCTTAAGTCTGATGTGTGTAGAGTTTAAGATCAGATAACAAGTGTGTGACCCTAAATTCTAACAGATTAACTCTCTGCAGTCACTCTGGCTGTGGATTACAACCAGGTTACATTTCTTGCAGTTAGGATATCTTTGATTGACACCAACACACAGAAAGAGAGATAATAGAGTCGAAGTCAGTTCTTATTTGATACCTAGAGCATTACTGAATATTTAGTTTTCATCATTTGATTGGACTGCCCTGTTTGCACTACATAGTGTTCTCAAAAATCCCTGCAATGAAATACAAAAAGTCATATTCATTGTATGCACACAAAGTTTTGCTAAAAACAAATCCTACAATGCTTTCCCTTTGCTCAACATGTAAACCTCTCAGTGGCAGTGATGACTCATACTGGAAGTGTTCAAAATCTCAGTTAATTACTTGCTATAAATTCAGTGCATACCATGATCTGTAGGGAATAGTGAATAAGTGAACAAGGAAGTGAGACTCAGAGTTGAGGTCCACCAAACTCTTTACACTTTACACAACTGTTCCTCGTACAACAAGCAGCAGGAGAGAGACTTTCTGTGTTCAGAGAGAACGCAAAGTGAATGTTCGCCTCACGTTACTCCAATGAGTTTGACTGCTGGATCATTTGTGTTAATTCGCCTTGAACAGCCAAAATACATTACTGTACATTAGCTGTAAACTAGCTAACAACAGATGAACCGACTGTGTCTGTGGGCGTTTGCCTCTGTGTTTGTGTTCAGTTTGGCCTCTGACTGAACTCAGAACTCACCAGGAACCAGTTCTTTCTGTTGTTTCCCTGCAGATTCTCTCCTTTTCTTCTCTGAAGTACATTCATATAGCCTGCGTGCAAATTTTTCACTAAAGTTGAAACATTTTCAACTTGCACATACGTTAATGTGTGTCAATTCATGTCACCCCGGGCAGACACACATCTACTTGTGACTCACTGACTTTGTAAGTAATCACATGGCACAAAGAAATTGCTTTGCCTTCTGTCTGAATACACCATAATACTAACTAAATTAGACATAATGGACTAATACAGCAATAATGACTTAATCCTGCAACTAACTGAAATACAATGTGGAATTATTCCTACTAGGAGGTGTATAAAGTACAACACTTTATTTGTAGAGTTTAACTATACAACATAAAAGCAACTGAAGTAAACCAAGAAACAGCAGCTACAGTCACTAAGGTTACAAATAAACTGCAGCCTTCAGCTCAATATGGTTGGTTCAAATCAGTTAAACAGACATTTTGCCTTTCAATGACAGTGGGGAATTCATACTCCTTCCACCAGCTTTTTGACATCCAAAGATTAAGAGACACAAGCATGAACTGTGACAGCACAAATACCAGAGCTGGAGCTACGCATCGACAGTGACGGCTTCACTGACAGACACATTAACTTGCTCAACCCCTGAGATTAAGCACTTCGCTTTATCTAAAAACAAGAAGTGTTTAAAAGCTCACAAGGCCACAAGTGAAAGTGAAGTATCAACACAGGAGAGTAAGTAAAGTAACTCAACACAACACAGATACGTCAGCGAATGATACAGCGTCATACAAACCTGCGCAAATGGTTAATTATTCATACCCGTTATTCTTTATTCATATTTAAACCATGGCCACTGAAGGTTAGGAGTAAAGACAGCAAAGGAGACTTAATAAAGAGCTTGGAGGTAATGTTACAAACATCAAAAAAGATCAATAGCTGTCATTTCAAAAGTGTTTGATTTTAGTGTGAATCTGGACATCCAAATCAAATCCAAATTAAATTTGAGGCTCATGTAATACAATTTACAAAAATTCACAACAATTTTGTTGGCGAGTGCCTGTGTTATAAGCAGAATAATTTCCTCCAAGTTTGTTATCCCCATGATTGTAAAGGTTTTTGTGAAGGCAAAGGTTCTTAGCCCCTGCATCATCCATTGTCACGAAACAGACAACCTGTCGAGTATTTTCCCTTAAAAAAATGATACTAACAGTTACGTCAGAGCAGGTGCTTCAGAGATACAATATTTGTAAACAGGAAGTTAACATAACAGTGTTAAAACTTTGCAATGATGATTTTGACAAGGCAACACATCCTCATAATTAAATGACAGCATAGGTCTAAAATTCAGCCGGCAAAAAACAACCTATTGTTACATTTACACCATCTAACGGCTGTGACAATGCTGTGGTTAAGATCTGGTTAGATTTAGGCACAAAAACCACTGGGTTAGAGTTAGGGAAAGATCATGGCTTGGGTTAAAATGATCACTTGAAACATGATTTATACCTCCTTAAAGTTACGCAAACTTTGTTGTCATGGCAACAGCAAACAAAAAAAAAAAATGCCCTGACTTGCGGTTGGAAACATGACACTCATTGGATACGGGAAGCGAACAGTTGTTTCCTGCAGCAAAGTCCCTTTTTTGCCATCTAACCATCCACCCATCCTGTCTCCGTCTAATAAGGCAAAATCATCTTATCAAGTCACCCACGTCATAATTCATACGGCCACTAGCAGACATAAACATAACTATGGGTCAATTTGCCGGCCTGAATTTTAGACCTATACTGTCGTTTTTCTTGTGAAGATGGGCTGCTACCACAGTATGTATAAACGTATCCACAACTCATGTGTAAAATCTCCCAAATTTCAATAGTATTTAGCAAAAGATAAAATATACTTTTGAGTATTTAGAGAGTAGTGCTACTTTAAATGTATCCTTGGTTTGATGTGGGTGAACTTTAGCCAGAGTTTATTCATCTCTCATAATCATCAATTTTAAACTGAGCTACTGCATTAATGATAACATTAAAGTCACAGAAATAAGCCATGGTTTCCTTCAGTATTTAATTAATGTGACACTATGGGACATGCAGTATCTTGTTTAGCATTCTGCCACAACAAAATACATTTCCTCATACAGTTTAGGTTTTTTTTTCATTCCAAGAAAACATTGAATGCAATTATCTGTTGCTCACACGAATATTAGCATCAATGAACAAAGAAAAAGTTAAATTAAGTCGCTTTTTTGTATGAATGGCATTATTAATGAGAGGAGTAGTTTTTCTATATCAATCTACCTTTTGGTAGAAAGTCTATAAGTGTGTATTGCACATTTCAGATATGTGTCCTTCGCCCAAGAGTATGTGCTTTATTCAATTTTCCTCTGTGGTGTCAGATTTCATGTGTGTGTGTGTAAGTGTGTGTGTAAGTGTGAGTGCGAATGTGACTGTGTGTGTGTGTGTGTGTGTGTGTGTGTGTGTGTGTGTGTGTGTGTGTGTGTGTGTGTGTGTGTTGCAGCGCTTATGTTTTGCTAAAGCAGCAGTGAGGTAGCAAATTAAGCAATCCCCACTTGGGTAAAGATCACAGGAACAATATTGGCAATCTGCAGTGAACAAGCTGAACCTTTGGCCTTTGGAGCTTCAATTAAAGGAAGTATTTTCCCCACTTTCATTTTAAAGTGTTCTTGATGTGTTGTGGGTGGCAGAGTGAGTTGAGTAAAGGCCATTCACAGTCTTTTTTCTTTTTCCTTCTTGAGAAATGATTTACTCTTACTCCTTTCTTTCTTCTCTCTCCAATGACTCAGTGAATCTAATTCATCCAACATTTTCCACATACTGTGTTTCAAATGAGGAGAGTCAAATGGTTTGTTATATAATACTACACATTGTTCTCTTGTTACTATAATTTGTTTTGATGTCCTGTAGACTACTCTTTCTGAATCCCTCTGTTAATCTCCCATATTAAATTCATTGTATTGAATTTATTGATTTTAGAGACGAACACTGGCAAAAGATAACTTTAAAATCCCCTCAAATTTTACAGCTAAAACTAATTTTAAAGTGAAAACACTAGCATAAAAAAGGAGACAGTGTCAGCGTCTCCTCCTCTGAAGCTGCAGGACGCCAGCTAAACCGCCTTACACTAATCCAGTTAGCGCTCCCATAATTCCTCTTTGTGCTAAACAGTTACAGCAGTCATCAGCCATACAGACATTCAATCTACTCCCCTCTCAGGTCATATGTCTACACTGCCAAGGTCCCTGCAAGGAAACAGCAGAGATGTACAGTATACCTTGTCCAATTACACACGATATACTAACTGCATACTGTATGAACTAATTGTCACTGTATTTGTAATTAATTCAAAACATACATCAATGGACACCAGTTGTGACACATTAGTGTGACAGAGTTTTAGAATACATTTTGAAATTTGTCACGTTCCAGCGTCAACACCAACATACCCAACCCCTGTTTAGAATTTGTTTGTAGTACAGAGTTTGGGCACAGCTCTTCTCATTGGCCTGCTGGGAGCTGTGAAGGGCACTGCAATAAGGTGTCATGTAACAAAAAGCATGTGTAAAAGATAATAATTGGAAAAAGGTCATAGAGTTAGAAAGTAGGAGTGTTGTAATTCCCATTTCATTTTATTATTTAACATAGGAACATAGAAAGACTGGACTCTCCTGGATAATATTAAGTCTCTACAGGTTTATGTTATGAACACCAGTTTAATTATCTCAACTTTGTTTCTGAGAAATCAGTTTTGTCCATCAGTTTGTCATGGTCAACAGTTCAAAACACTACCATGGACATGAGTCTCAGCTGTTGTAGCTATGGGGAAGAAGTCAGTCAGAGACATGATTCAAAACACTTTGTTGTTGAATTTGTGATTGTTAATTATATTTAGAATCCAAAACTGAATTGATTTAAGCTGTAAATGATCTTGTCAGTTTTCTCAACATTGTAATCTTAAGCTTCCACACACAAGTAGCAGCACACAACATGGTGATTGGATGTTTTTTGCTGAAAGGCACTTTGGTAGTCATAGTTTTTATGTACACAAGCTTGCACCTTTGCAGTTTTATCATAAAAACCAGATATGTTCTAATGCAGTTGTTGATCTTTTGTACTGAAGATCCAACCAGGAGAATTTCATGCCAATCCGAGTGGTAGAAGTGCTCTGATTGTGAGTCACGTATCATTGTCTGTGGGGAAAATGAATGGGACTTTTACTTCTGCAACCGGGGGCATCTGAAATATCTCCTCCCACTGTGAAATGCTTATTTTTCCAGCACTTGGCCTTTATCTGCGTTTTTACGGGATGAGTCAAAGCACAGCCGATATAACATAAAAAAGCAGAGTTGTCATCAATTTTCTAAAAGAGGACAAGTCACAGGAGGAGGTGCAGCCTCTTCAAGATGCTGTACCTCCAAGACAGAATTTTAAAGTAGAAGCTGATAAGCGAATAACCTACAAATAAAATCAATGTACACAACCAGTGCTGCATGTATAAAAGCACCTTGATGAGAAACTGACCCCTCCAGGAAATATGTTGGACAAAATGCTATCTAATGTTGACATCCTGCATTCTGTGGCGTAAAGGCCTTTACACACCGGGGACGTGATGTATCAACAACTCAAAAATGCGAAATAATCGTCTGCGAATAGACGTGAGGACAGAGGAATTTAATTCATCAAACGGGACGTCCTCGTTCACCCTGCTCAGTGTTGACAGTTGAATTAATTAACACTAAGATTTCTTTAACACGTTGTCCTTGAGTTGATTGTCTTTATAATTTTTGTGTCCTTTGTCATACAGTACAGGGTGATGAGAAACACAAACAATTAACAGGTCCATCATTGACATTAGGAGTTCTGGCGTGACATCCATTCTGCACAGTATGATTGGTTGATGCCTTTATTCTGAGCAAAAGCTCAGAAAAAAATTTCATTGTGTAATATTTGCGTTCTGTGTAAAAGTACTCATGACAAAAACGACAGTGTTCTTGATGTGTTGTGGGTGGCAGAGTGAGTTGAGTAATATATTGACATGCAAATTAATCGCACACACAAAAAAAGCCCCTCATGTGTAAAGGCCTAAAGTCTGTCTATAATGTGACTGATGAAATTGTTTCTCTTAGGCATGATGGAAAATGTCTGATCATGCATTTTGGGTGCGATGAGTACCAGTGCCACAAAGCCTTTTGATGGCTGCCACGTGAGCAGCCACATTTATCAGTTAGAAAGAGGGATGAGAGAGAGAGAGAGAGAGAGCGTGACCGACAGCTGCTCGCCTGTCTGACAAGCTCTGAGTCAGCAAACTTCACTTGGCACTCAGCTACGCGTAGCAATTCCAAAACTGTTACAGCATTACAAGCTTATCAGAAGGAGCCAAAATATCATGTCTGATGAACTGAAAATTCATTGAGGGGCAGCGCTGTGTTGAACCTGTGCTGCTTTTGGATGCTTGTAGACCTGCAACAAACTAAGCAGCCATGTAGAACCATGAGGTTTAGTGTAACATATGCCAACACAGCACTCCTGTCATACAACAGGGATGTGAATGAATCCAAGCTGAACAGAAGTGTGCTTGCCTGAATATTTCAAATTAATTGGGGTGCGACGAGACACTATTGCAAGAGGAAACAAGTAATTGCAACATTGTTCACAAAAACCTTTGATACACAAAAACACACAGGAATATAAAAAGCTATGTGCTACCCACCCACCATCCACACAATTGCTGACATCAACAGAGGAGGTACATCAAACAGCAACAGGTATTATCACAAGATGGCCAAAAGCACTCACCACACTCATGAGGGTCGATCACATCGCCTTTGCAGAGAGGGCTTAGCCTGTTCTCCCTCTCTCTCTTTCTTTGTAAATGGTACTTTTTAAAAAAAATCAGTCTTTGCTCTCCTGCTGCTTCTATCGCTACAACCTCTCACTGAGGCTCAGGGTAGAGGGTATTTGGCTTGTGTGTCTCTGTGTATGTGTTTGTGTGTATGTCTTAGTGTGCCTAATCCCTGCTGAGTAGAGTGGGTGCTAGGCAGCAAATGCTCACTGGAGAGTTAGACACACAGAACAGAGGTTACAAGGGGATTTGTTACGCGGCGGTGCCCTTAGGCCTTGCAAGGGTCCTCGTTGTTAGATTTATAGAATTATAAAGACCTATCAAGCATTACAGAATCATTTGTAAGTGTAAGCCTTCTATAAAGCACCGATAATTTATAATGACAGTATCACACAATTTCAGAGGAAAGTATTTGCCCACGCTTGTCCTCATACATTGAACACATCATTTCTGTGCTGAGACTGAGCAGAGTGGGTGGTGAGGGCTGACTGTCAGTCATTTTAAGCTAAATGCAGTCTAGACAAGTAGCTATTCATCTTAATGTTACTATGTAAGCAATACTCCCAGCTCGACCAGCACATAGGCTGATTGATGGTCAGCCTATGTGCTGGTCCATTTTAACCCTGGACTGTATATAGAGATGGACATTGTGAGGTGTGATGTTATCCATTGGTTTGCATTGGGGCTGGTTGGAACCCCCGAGCTGCTGCTAATGGTCAGGGCCATAATTAACATTTGGAGCCAGGACCTTTCAAACAAGGAGTGGAAGTGTTGCCTTTCACAGTCTGGAAACATGCACCGCTACCTTGGACAGAAGCTAAAGCTAGCTCACTGGGAACACTGTGCACTGCACACTTGGGCTAAGATTAGCTTCATAGGCTAAATTGTGCTAACAGAGCAGGGTCTTGTTAGTTTAACTCATTAACCACAAACACAGTACAACTGCATGTTTGGAGAAAAATCACTGTTCATTCTTCAAACAGAATTTGAAAGTTCAAGACAGCAGGAATCCCGTAGGTGGGGAGAGCAGCACACATGGCAGATATCAAAGCTACTATAAGTCTTAAAATTTTATTAACAGAGCAATCATTTCCAAAATGACCATCAGCTCACTTATTAGGGGGCTCAAATTTAGCAATTGGAAGCAGAATGACTCATTGAGTTGTGACTGTGATTGACTTTGTATTTCTAGAGAGAAGTTGATGATTTTTGAATGGGAGTCAGTTGGAGCCAGGGATTTTTTGGAGAAAGCACACTTACACTTCAAGGTACTTCTGCATTGGCTTCAGCCTCCAGCATTAGTAGTTGCCACTTGAATTTAACCCCCCATGTCAAGTCAGAGGACTCACATGCATCCATGCGAACTGGCAAACTGTACTCACAAAAAATGAAGCTGTCAATTCTAAAATCATGTCACTGTTTTCACTATAGAAACAAGTAAAGCCATTCCTGCAACTAATCTACTTACTGCCCATTCTTATTCTGTATGCTTGGTATGCTCCAAAAAGTCAGTCTTGGCAAAATATGTCTGAATTTGATTCTTTCTGCTACACTTCATAGTAACACAGAAGCAGTGTATTCAGCTTTGGCAAAGCGATGACTTCATGGAATAATTAGAGCACGTGGATGTATGTACAGTAGAGTAGTCCATCCCTGTACTCAGGCACACGTTATGGTAATGAAGCTGACAGAGCTAATTGGATGTGTTTGTATTTTTTCCAAACAATGACTCTGCTGACAACGGTCCAGCTTTAATCAGCCACAAACACGTGTGTAAATGACATCAACACACGGGATGTAAACAATAGTTTATTCCTTTGTCCAGCTCTCCAGGTCAAGCCATTCCTAATGAATGCTCAGTTTCTCTCACATACACTAATACACATGCACCATGAAGTTAAGTCTAAGTAGATTAGAGGGCCGTATGATGAGCTCTTAACAGGACTAGTCCTCGACACAGAGGCCAGCGGAGCACAACAACAAGCCCGAATCTTGACAAGATGCCAAACTCTACTCTGCTTTTAGGGATAGTGATAACCTGAAGAGGACAGAGGCTGGCTTGTGACCAGTAGGTGGTATGAACAAACCCTGGTCTCTGCTCTCTTACAACAACCATCAATGTGTCCTTAAAGAGGGTATTTGACCTTCAAATGCTTCACCGTGTTGGACAGCAAAATGCAGCAACACTGGGGCTGTATTATATTAAATGCTGCAGAAAAGATGCATTTACATAAAGATTACTTCCTTTAATTAGATAAACATGGCAAAGAATATCACAGCAACATATATCCCTCACAGGTACAGATAGAAGATAGAATAAATAGAATAATCTCGATTGTTTTCCTTTTTTTTTTGTATTTTTCAGATGTTTGTTTATTTTCCCTCTGTAGGTGGACGTGTAGACCTGAGACGTGCTGTGATATTATCAATCATATTTCCCAAGAGAGTGAAGCCAAGAACTATTTCAGCCTTTGTTTAACCAAGACTGTTGACTGAGGTCAAATTCGTATCAACAGCAACAGAGAATAGCAGCATTTGCTGAGAGTGAAGGACGGTTAAAAAAACACACACACACACACACACACACACACACAAATACCCGGGGGCTATACTACTACTATCACATATGCTTGGCCTGTGAGCAGCTGGGTTATCTGGGTGTCAGAGGATCTCAGTTGCAGCCTTTTTTCACCATTGCAATCAAAAACAAAGCTTCTTGTTCAATTTCCCCCTTAATCTCAATGTTTCCATTCTAGAGCTGCACAAAAATTGATTGCACCAGAATGAAAATCAGCAACTGCTAATGCTAATCACAGGGTCAATCAAGCAGAATGGGCTTTACTTCGAGGTAATGGGGCATCTTCAAAGTGACCAAAAGTAAAATAAATAAATAAATAGAGAATTTAAATGATTTGTTCTGTAAGTTCTGCTTAGAGTCTACCATAAAGCTATGCAGATATTTATCCTTCATATAGATTTAATCACATGTGCACACACACACACACACACACACACACACACACACACACACACACACACACACACACACACAAATGCAGTTTCCTTGGCTGTTTAAATTGGACTATGGCATCCAGCCATCAGCAATGAATACATTTTTGGAGAGCACAAAGTGTAAACACTCTACATTGTCTCTGTATTGAAAAAAACTATAGATGTAAGTTCTTTTTGGTGTAAACATATATAAAAAATCCTCCTTTCATGGATGAGTCAGAAGATGTGCAAGGAGTCTTTTCCAGCTGGCTTCTTTGCTGCTTAGGAGACACAACAACATGTTTTCTGTGTCTCAGTTCCGAGGCTAAATTCCCTGGCGTCTTCTGAAACTCACACACCGATGTGGACAGATTAATTGGGTTTAAGTGCACCTTGTTGACCCCGCATGCACTTGTGTCTTGTCTGACCAGTGAGACTGCTCTCGCCACCTCTTGACCAACAATTAACGCATCGTCTGAGCAGGTGTCTTGCTGCCCTGACTGGTCTCTGAGACCAGTTCAGATTGGTTTGAATGGTGCCAGGAATTCAATGAAAAGGAGTGATGTTGTTCAGATGTAGAGAACCATTAAACGATGAAAGCACACAGGTGATTCACATCTTTACTGCTAGTGGCCTGAAAATATACTGTACATTTATTGTGCAATAATGCAAAGATTCAATTATAGTATATCTAATAATAAAACCTTAGCCTTTTTTTTTAAATAACTCTTGAGAACATCAAATAATGAATGCTATATTTATCTCAAATAAACATTCACATTGGGGCTGCAACTAAAAACCATTCCACAGTTATGTTAAGGTGTGGATCTACTGTTTACTGTTAATTGTGATTTCATTGTTTGACATGGCCATTCATAGATTGAGTATACAGCTACTTGAAGATTTGGCATTTGATATTTGGCCTGTGATGCCAACCAAATCTCACAAAACAAGTCTGTTGCAGTCATGCTGGTCAGGTAAACACACTGTAGCAAAACAAATGGTGCACCTGGGAGACGCTCATCAACTCATGAAGTCAAACCTTTCAAGGTTTATCACCAGGAGCTCTAAAATGGTAAAGAAAGCATTAATAAAGCACTGTGAAACTGGGACAAATTCCTTGACTACAATACATGCCATGTCATGTCCGTGGGTCTACAGTGGATTGTGGGATAGCAGGCGCTGTTAAAGATACACTGGTTGTGTCTTCCAGTATCAGGCCAAAGGAGAGTGCATTTCTCTAATTGTTGATCCATTATGGCACTTTGAGACAAAACTTGAAATGACCCCAATCCCTATAATCATTTCATTACAACAAATATTTGTTTTTTCTACAAGAATACTTGATGAATAAAGGAAATTAGTTCACTGGCTTGGCTAATGTGTAGGCATTGTATCGCTATTTGGCTGTAAAATTCTGCTTAAAGGCATAGCTTTCCATTTTCATACAGATTATCTTCACAGCTGGGCCCATGTAACTGCACACCATTTCTCAAAAGTCCTGTCCTCACCATGAAAGTGCCAATCTGAACAAAACCCTGGTGACTCTGGATGGCGTGATGACTTATAACAACAGATTATCTTTCCAAAATCTGGCCTGATCTAAAACCATTTAGAGGTTTAGTCAGAAAGCTGTGTTTCTCAAAAATGAATATAGCTAAGGGCCCTCTTATCTGGCAATCCAAATGGGAGCATGTGTCAACACAAAGGACGCGTTGTTCTGTTATTTCCATTTTATTCAAGCTTTATCTAACCAGACAGGTCCATTAAGATTTTTTGATATGTAATTGATCCGTTCACACCGGAGACATTCAAGTTTAAAGAAGGGTTCTTTATCTCTTGTCTTGTCTATGAAATAAAAAGGACTTCTGTCAATACAGGAAAAGGAAACAGTTGAAAACAGCCACACTCAGACCAAAACACTCCTCGACCTCATCATCCACTTCATCTGCTGCAGCCCCCGCCTGCAGTCTCTTTCTGTTAAGAAAACCTATCAGACATCCGTCTTCTACTGCCCAGAGGGATAACACACACACACACACACACAAACACACAGGAAGAAAGTTAGGGGAGTCACAATGGGGGAAATGAGGAGAGGAGACAGAGGGAGGGAAGGATGAGAGGGAGGAGAGAGACAATTGAATACTGGAGGAGGAGATGAAGAGCATCAGCACCACAACAAAGCAGCTGGGTGCGTACACACACACACACACAAACACACACACACACGCACAGACACACACACACACACATACACACAAGGGAAGAAAGTTAGGGGAGTGACAATGGGGAAAATTAGGAGAGGAGAGAGAGGGATGGAAGGATGAGAGGGAGGAGAGAGACAATTGAATACTGGAGGAGGAGATGAAGAACATCAGCAACACAACAAAGCAGTTGGGTACACACACACACACACAATGTCAAGATTGCACAGTAAATTAGCTGAGGGAAGCAAATATAAACATAAATCATAAAAGCTTTTTTCAACTGATTTCATGCTGACTTTGGCAGCACATCAAATATTAGCAGTGTCCTAAATGATCATTTCTGATGCTATGGTTGCTGTGTACTTTTACTTTGATTATTCTGTTGTTAAAGATACCATTTCTTTGAGAGCTGCGCTTTTTTTAATCTGTTCAGCCAACCATGGTGTCTGCTATTGATTGTGCAAACTTCTGATCAAGTTTCAGTTTATTCCAAACAAATCTGTGCATCCCTGCTCTCCTCCTTATCGCAAGAGACATTAAAAACACAGCTTCTGACACATGTAGGATTTCTAATAAAAACAAACTGTGCACATAATAGAGCATAACAAATAAGACAAGAAATGACCTAAATGATTCTTCCCACACAAGTATTTAAAGGTCTCCTCTAGACATGTTTGCAGACATATGGAAATACTGTGCTTTGTATAATAATTTGTCTGACATGTATTTTAATTACTTCCTTAAAAAGTACTATATATGGCTTCTACTCCTTCTCCCTCATTAAAATCCAAAATCTATGCATATGCAAATATGGAGGCTTCACATTTTGTGTAAGTTGCATACTGAACCATAATTGGCTCCAAAATTGTCACAAATCATGCTCGTAAGTGTGCGCCTTAAACTTAGATTTAAGATGAGCACCGAGAAAGTTTCCTCCTTCAGCAGATGAATGTGAAAACAGACATCTAGTGTCAAACTCTGCACGTACATCATTCTGCACAGTGAAGCTCAAACATCCAACTGGTGTAGGAACAAGAAAAAGAGATTTTTGGCTGGAGGGGGACTTTAAATCACTTGAAATAGTTCAACCAGTAAAGGTTGAGTATGAGGAACCTGCACAACTTAATATAAGATGCTGTGTTTGAAATGAAAAGTCACCTATGGAAGATATCACACTAACTGTGCATTTTTCTATTACAGAGGCCACACACACACACACTCATGAAGGGGACTTAGCTCTGGTGCCATGACTCCACTTGTCAGCAGCATGTTTCTTGTGAACGACTTTGATATCCTGCTATACTTCTTTTTAATTTACAGCATGTTTTTCTCTGAGCTATCAGCTTGCACATTCTGCATTGACTCTCCATAACTCAACACATTCCCACGCCACAACGATGACTGCTTAGCGGCCCATATTGTCTCAACCTCCACAACAACAGCCTCTGTCTCTAATTCACATTCAGCATCAGGAGATGAAAGCATCACACTGCAGCTGAAGCTAATTGGATAGATGAAGGGGATGGTGACTTGAAGGAGGTGCTTTTCCAATAGTGATCCATAGTTCCATAGTGATTTAAAAAAGGAAACTAGCATGTAGGTGAGAGTTATGAACGGATTTTGGAAATTGGGACAATTTTTACTGTATCAAGCATTTTCCCCCACATCAGAGCAGCCAGTAGTGCAACGACACGGACATGAACCCAGATCAGCTTGCCAACTGCCAACTGTGTGTGATGGAGCATCAAGCCAAGCCAGAAGCACTGCAGCCAGATTGAAACTGGGTCTCTCTTGTGGTGGGCAACTGCTTTTTCTTCATCGCCACCCAAACACCACTTTTTCTTTTTTTCCCTCTTTTTGTGCGTAGACACACTCAAACAGCACATGCACACTGGATTTTACCGTATGAAGGCACAGCCAAAATCCTAAATTGCGTCTATGTTGATTTGCTATTTTGTCAGATGACTCACCAAGAGAAGAACATGCAAAAAGTGCAAAAATCAGTCTTGATTGTAGGAAAACTGTGATTTTTACTGAAATTTTACCGTTTTGACAAAACAAGGTTCTCAGGATGTGTCCACGTTGAGGCAAGTGCAGGGAAAGAAGGAAATACAAACAAAAGGAAAGAGAGGCAAGAGCAGGGGAGAGGGAGTGTAAGACAGAGGAGGAGAAAGGAAGTGACTCACACGCAGCATCTTTGAAACCGTGGGGGAGACAGAAAGGTAAACAGACAAACAGAAAGTCTATGAAAGGAATCAGGGAGAAAGAGTGAATAACAAAGCGAAAGGTCATGGCTATAATTGGGGACATTCATCATGGGACAGTTTTAGGAGTAGGTGTTATGTGCCATCCATCCATTGAGCCACTGTCTCTCTGAGTGGCTGTTGATAAGCCGCTGCCTGGAGCCCGGCCAGCGACGGGCCTCTGCCCATTTACTGCTGCATAAAGCTTCAAAAGCTGTTTTCAAACACTTGATAGTTTATAACAGCATGGAAAATGTGTGCCGTGTTGGTATACAAAGTTCCAGTGGCCTGTTGTTCACACTACCCAAGAGTATGAACAACATTGTATGGAGTTTGCATGCAACTTTGACCGAAATATTGATCGAATGATAAATACTGCCCCATAATTCTTTGAGAAACTAAAAGATTCAGTTTTCTTTTAATATCTGTTGAGCCTACATCAAAACACAGTGGCAAGTTAAGATCCCCTGTCTCATACACTAAACAGTGTCCTCACTCTTTTATCCCACAGGGGATACGACAGAACAACCAGAACTTTGTGAGGAAGTAAATTCAGATTTTAATTTATTTTACTTCTATTTTGTTGTTTGGGTGTTTTTTTATTTATGGTTTACTTTATTTCCTGCATTTTCCAGCATTGGTTGATTAGGAGCACTGTAATTCAAGGATTTAAAGAGGATTCAAAGGGTTTATTGTCATATGCAGAAATATACAAGTCAATGCAATGACATTCTTTCACAATGTCTCTACATGGTGCCCATTACCCTGGTGACAATTACTCTATTTGAAATATATACTAGGAACTATGTTTAATAAAGTATTTAAAATATTTGTAGTAAATATACAGACACACACACAAATGTTCATATCCACCAACCACTTACGTACATCCATCCATACTGAAGTAGACGAGGTGATAACAGTTGTGCTCAGAACAGTATAAAAAGTATGTGCAAAATGGCAGGAGTGTGAAGAGGTGGTGCCGGGGGTGGGTGGGGTCTTTGATGGTGTTATGGGCCCTTGTGAGGACTCTCTGCCAGTAGATATCCTGCAGTGATGGGATGGGTTCCTGTGATGTGCCGGGCTGACTTGATCACTCTCTGCAGGCATATCCATGTTCTTATGGATGAATAAACTGAACCTTTGAACCTTTGAAAAAGGTAAATGTAATACAGAGAAAAAAGTGTAAAAAATATATATAGACTAATGTGTTCACACACAATTTAATTTAAATTATGTATAATGTCTGCACAGAAGCTGAAGGCCACAATAACAGGGATAAAAACTGAGAAAGGAGAACCCGCTGCTGGAGGTGGTACAGGGTCATGGATGGATCCAAACATATCACATCAATCCTCCATGCCTGAACGACTCCCTGGAGGATGCAGCAGAGAATTTGTCTCCACTGTAGTCACCTACAGTAAAATGGGAGCCGCTAAAGAGCTCCAGCCAAAAGGAGTGTTGCACATGGGGTAGAGAGAGAGAAAGAGAGGAAGAGGAACGCACATGAGAGAGAGGAGAAAAAGAGCAAAAGGCATTAGAGAGAAACTGGAGAGAAAAAAGGAAGAGACAAGAAAGACTAGAGAGAGGAGAGAGGCAGGGGAGCGACAGGAGGGGAAAGAGAGGGGTGCAACACGATTGACAAAACATTTTACAGGCCTTTCTCTCTATAAAGTATAAACACATAATGTAGCGGTCACCTTTTGGATGCAGTTTTTATGTTTTCATGAACCCTAAGGAATCACTATGCTCCAGCCAAATTCAGGTTGCTTCCAACAGTTTCTGTAACTTTCTGAAAACAGCAACATGCCCATTTCACACATGATTGGCCAGGTGAGTGAAGGTAAAAAAAGTAGGAAAGATTTGAATTTCCTTTTCATGATTTCTTTTTTTAATTCCAAACATAACTACCAATGTCACATTTCAAATACTCAAATGAGTGCAACACTATGAATGCTTTGTCTGACAGTGTGCGTCGTTATCCTTGTATTTGAAGGATTATCACATCACGTTCTTTATACTCATGTTACCTTCATACCTGCTACTTACATAGTTTAATCATAAAGTGATGTTTTTATAATGTGCTGACCTTCCTTTTCACTCTAATATATTATTCACAAAATCAACACTGTGACTGCGAGAGAAGCTGCATCAGTCTCCTGAGAAGTGATCTCCTGCAAGTTCAAAAAGATCATGTGAGAGTCTGCAGATTATCCTGCATCCTGTGTACCTTACAGTATATTTGCATGACGTATTAGTACGTATAATGCACTAAACAGATGTAAAGGTCCAATTTTGCACAGGTACATGCTAACAAAAACCCACAAACCTGATTACTATCTCTGAATAAGTTACATCAAAGTACAAAAATAGAGAGCCAAAACACAGAAAATTCTCCTGGTTGCAGATGTACTTGCTCGCATGAGAAGACTTGCTCGCATAAAAAGCAAGAGTCAGTGCCAGCTGAGCATACGGTGGTGTTTGACCTTGGCGATGGCCCTGAGTGAGTTCATGCATGTCTAGTTGAGGCAGTGATGGTCACACCCTTGAGGAAAGTGATACAGTTATATGGTAAAGGCAGGGCTGCCAACACATTAGAAATGTACAGTAGGTCCATTATAGAGACAAACATGAACAGTGAAGACTTACGTGCTATCTGTGCAACTAAATCCCCCCAAAAATGTGAAATTTCTACAGAAAAAAGTATTTATCCATTTTTCTAATTTCTCTTTGCCAGTTCGGTGTTCTGTAACCATTTTGAGTCGTCCTCTTAACCTTTCTGTCGGCTCTCTCTGCGGGATTGCAGTTCTACAGGCTTTTTCACAGCAAATGTACACTGGTCTCAGTAGAGCCAACCAATAAAGTTTTGTAACATGGGCTCAGACGAACCACTGGTGTGCACAGCAGGGAGGGCTGGACTGGTCCTGCTGTTTTTGTCCTTTTAGTTCCTTTTTATATTTAAAGCTACTATAAGGAACTTTTAACTGCTTATGAAACAGTCTCATGATGCCTCTTTATGACCTACATAAGCAAATGAGACCATGAGCCAGAAGATTGGTTCTGTTCAAAGGGCAATTATAAAGCATTAACGCAGTATTTTCTCTATATGCAGGCCTGGCAACTCCCAACACTATGGTTCTCCTTGCCAATGCAAGTTAAAACACACTATTTATGTTCTACAGTTATATTGCAGCGGAAGTGTCAGTCACAGACAGAAGGATGTTCTTTAACCTTTTTGAAGAGTTTGAATTGGTCGGCAATGAGCATTTATAGAAAACGTGACATTTGCAACATTTTCATCGTCCCAGTAAAATCAGAGGAAATTGTTTTTTTTCCACACTAAATGAGAAGCTTCTGAAAAACAAGACTAACTCTAAATGCACACTCTGAGCTGTGTGAGACCCTACTCAACATGCTCACAATGACTATGTGAATACACTGATATTGAGCAGGTATAATGTTTCACCCATTTAGCATGTTATCATGCCATCATTTGCTAATGAGCACTAAACAAAGTACAGTTGAGGTTGACAAAGGTATTGAACACATTACAGTAGGGCTGCAACTAATGGTTATTTTTATTATTGATTAATCTGCCAATTATTTTGTCTATAAAATGTCAGAAAATAGTGAAAAAGGTCTGTTATAATTTCTCAGAGCTCATGGTGACATCCTCAAAAGTCTTGTTTCAGTTTGAAATCCGAAGATATTCAATTTATTATCATGTATGACACGGAAAAGCTTCAAATCACCACATTTAAGAAGCTGCAACCAACACATTTTTAGCATTTTGGCTTTAAAAAATTACTTAATGATTATTTGATTATCAAAATAGTCACCGATGTCTGCCTACCAGTATTGCTATTCCTAGAGCTGAACGCAAACATGACTAATAGAAACCTCCAAAGCAAAATTATAATGCTCCTCTTCTTCTGCACTTAAAAACAACGCTTGGTAACTTGGTGACTAGGGTTTGAGAGACCAAATGCAAGCTGTTGATATTAAGACTGTGAATCTTCTCGCAATGCATGGATGATTTCATCACAAAATCCAGCACTGAGAGACTCCATGCCAGGCGGAAAGAGGAGGGATGACGTGTCAATGCTGCTGTCCTGAATGATTCGCAGAGCATCCTTCAGTAAAATGGCTTGAATAGCACTTTTTAAGTTTAATGTTTATTTAATCAGGATGGTCTTTTGAGACCAAAATAGCAGCAGAATTATGTCACATGAACAAACGTGACAAACAAACATTCATTCAAGGAAGAGTAAAGATAAGAGGGAAGCATAAAAGACTTTGATGCAAAGAGAAAGAGAAACAGGGAAAGCACCATTTCTCAACAAAAACTGTAACTCAACTGTAAGTATAATGCGACAATTCAAAAATCAAATAAATTTGACATTTTTCTTCCCATCATGCTTCTGAATACCCTGAGCATTTTTGGTATTTTTGTATATTTTCAAACTATCACGCCAAAGATAAATATTTTATGTATTCTGCATTATGCAAATCCATTTCGACTGTAGCAGAGCGACAAACACAATGAAAAGTCTTTGCTGCTGGAGCTCTTTTGGGTCAAGCAGTAGAAATAAGAGTGAAAATTTCAAACCAGAACAAGGCCAGGGCTACTGGGACTCAGCACCACCTAAAGAGTGCACACTATAATTTGACTAAGCTAACTCCACTGTTGTTTACTTTACATTTCTTTCTTAAGAGAATATTAAAACCGTAAAGACAAATCAAAGAAGGATCTAGTGAGGCAAAATCCCAGTGTGAGGGACTTCAATCACCTTTTAAGACGGACTTAACTACAATGAGAGGACACACTCTCTCTCACACATACACACACAAAAACAGCCCAAAGTCATTTCTAGCTCCTTGAAACTAAATCCCCTTTTTAAAAATATTTAAATATTGTGGGTCAAGAGTTTTTCTGGCGTGAAGAGCAGAGCAGGTTTTGGAGTTTGGTTTGTACAGTGCAAAAAAAATAATCCAGATTCCACACCTGTTTGTTGCTATAAATAAATAAATAAATACAGATTCATGCTTCATTATGTGTGTCGTTCCGTCTTTTGCTTTTAGGTAAAGCCACAGTAGGAATAAGGATATCTAAAAATGCATCTAAACCACAAAGCAAAGAGGAAACTTAAAAGAATTTTTCCACTCACCTAATTGATGCTGCAGATTTGTCCTGTTTGCCAGAAGTGGATGTTTGTAGATGGTGATTGGGCCTTTCTAGGGGGAAAAATAATATTACTAAGACTAACAAACTTATTCAGGACTGAATATATGAATATTTGTAGAGATTAAATTTGGCATCTAACACCAAGCTCCACACAACAGAGATTGGGGAATAATAAATACAGATGGACTTAGAGCCAAAAAAAGGACAACAAAGCTGTACAAAGATAAGTAAAATTTGTTGTATGTAGCAGCAGCATTGAACAATAATACAGTAATATTTCTCCGATGCTTAACTGTATATGAAGTGTGTGGGGAAAATGGGAAACTATGCTGCAGTATGGGTGACAAAGCTAAGATATTCATTAATGGTGTGCATGTTAGTACAAGCAGCAGGTACTTACCTTGTTCAAGTGTAGAAGTGGTCCCCAACATCTGACAGATGAGTAAACCCTTTTGGGGAAAAACGTGCTAATAGAAAACTAGTCTTCCAGTTTAGAGGGGCTTTTGAAGATGATAGTTTATATGACAAAAAGGCAACCAACAGCCACTGAACAACAACAGCAGCAGCAGAAGTAGAGACATACTGCCACACAAACACAATTATTCTTTCACAAAGTTTCCCAAATCAACATAATCTAACTGTAGTAGAAGAAAAGACAAGGCAGGGCACTAACAGTTTAAATGGCCTGCCTCACTACAAAGGGTGTGTTACAACAAGCCAGCAACTCTAATCATCTTCTTCTTCTTCTTCTTGTGGGATTTTGGCTTTGTGGAGCTACTAGACGTATTACTGCCCTCCACAGGACAAAAATTTAACTGACATAATCACGCTTCATATTTTCCTATACAACCCTGAATCATGCAGCAACTGTAAAACTGATTTTGTGATCAGCTGGTGGTTCTAATTTTGGCCAGAGAAAGATTTAATAGAAAATGACAAGACTCCTAGGTCTGACAATCTCTTATAAAAAGTTTTACTTTCTGTATTACATTTGATACATTCCAGGAAAACATGCTTGACTGTTTCAAAACATCTACCCTCACATAATCCAGTAGAGTGTTTTCCTTTACTGAGGATCCTGTACTGATTTAACCCGCAGCGTCCGAGCCTCAGTCTGCAAATTTTAACAGAATCTCTGAGGATGAAGAGAAGAATAGTGCCAGTCCTCCCAATTCTAAACAAACAGGTATCATCTCATTAATAACGTCAGGCCGAGATTTGGATTTACCCCCTCTTAAAGCCATCAGAACAACTGTTGAATCAGAACAAATGAGAACTTTCCACCACAAAGCCCAAATAATTGCTAATAGTTCTGCTGTGAAAACAGATTTTCCATTTGTGATACGCTGGTCAATCCTAAGACCAAACTGAGCCACATACACCCCAAATCCTGCTTTTCCACTCTCTGGGTCCCTAGAGCCATTTGTGAAAATTTTCAAATAAGATCACATTACTCTATTTAGATAATGCTCCATTTCTTAATCTATCACACTGTTATAATTTTCTGTAAAAAAAAAAAAAAAAAGTAAGAAAGGTACAGATAACCAGCTCGTATGTTTTGCTTTCCTGCTCCATTCTCAGTTTCCTGGCCCACTGATTCATACTGTTGAAAAATGGTCTGTTCTTGATTTTGCCACCAGAATCGTGACCCTTGCAAAAGACACCTCGCTGAGTAGGTTTGATTGGACCCACTTAGTTTTACCCAGTACTGCAGCCCCAAATTAATGTGCATTAAGTGTAAGGGCATTTCTCCCATTTCAATAAGCAGTGCAGGAATTGAGGAGGTTTTAAAAGCCCCAAAACAGAGTCTCAGTGCCTTGATCTGCACAATATCTAATTTTCCAAGCACTGACTTAGCAGCAGAGCCATGAACAAAACACCCATAGTCAAGTACAGCTCTTATCATTGCCTGGTATATTTAATGCATGGTCTCCCCTCTCTGCCCCCCACTCACATCCAGACTTCTCATGACATTTAACACTTAATCACATTTTGTTAGTATTTTTGCAATGTGAACAGCCCAAGTAATTCGTTCATCAAACATAACACCCAGAAATTTAAAATCTTTCACTCCCTTTAGTGAAGACCCATACATGTGCAGTCCAAGGTTAGCTAACTTTCTTCTGAAACCAAAGATCATAAATTTAGACTTTGCAGCTGAGATTTTAAAGCCCCATTTGTCTGCCCATTCCTCTACAGAAACTAAAGCCCTTTGAACTTGTTTTAAAGTAAACTCTGCATTTCTTCATCTTCTCCAAATGGCACCATCATCTGCAAATAAAGACTGTCCAAACCCTTTTCCAGTGTTCCTAAAAATATACTTCATCATTATATCAAATATGACTGAGATAATTACAGTTCTTTGTGGGGTACCGTTGTCTATTTCAACAATTTTTGAACTTTTCCCATCCACTTGTACTTGTATTGTTCTTTTCATTAGAAAATCTTAAATCCAATTGAACATTCTGCCTCTAACTCCTAAATCATGGCTTTCCCAATATCCAAGAATACACTTACCTCTGTTTCTTTATTATCAAATGCCTTTTTAATATCTTGATCTTAAACTGCAACATGACTCCATTGTTGACCTTCCATTTCTGAAACCATTTTGGAAATCAGCAAAAAGTCCCTTACTTTCTAAATATAAACTAGTCTATTGATAATCATCTGTTCCATGATTTTACAAAGCACTGATGTTAACGCTACAGGACGATATGAACTGGGATCAGATGCATCTTTACCTGGTTTCAAGATAGGAATTATAACCGCATGTTTCCAAATAACCCTCTTCCCACACCGAAGTAAACAAAGCTAGAATTCCTTCAAGAACAAAATCATCCAAATCATCCAATATTCATAAGACAGCCCACCTCTCCCAGTAGTAGTTTAGTTTGCACTGACAGTAAATAGCATCCTTTAATTCTTTCATAGTAAAAAACAAATTAATTGGATTGTCATTTTTTGAACTCCTATCCAACTACCACTGGTTAATTAACTTCAGTTTGGTCCTCTTCATACTTCTCTCAACTCCCAGGTTCCCAGAGCTGTGCACTGCTTGAAAAACATCAACAAACAGCTTTTTCCTTGTTGGATACTCACATCACCTCACTTCACTTCATCTCACCTCACCTTACCCCATCATTCTGTAAAACTGGGATAGGTCTTCTTTTATAAAGTCCTGACATTCTGTGTACAGCTGACCACAGATGCCTTTCAGGGCCTATCATTTCACAAAATCTCCTCCAACTATTTCTTCTTGCATTTTTAATTACTCTTCTTGCTACTACCCTTAATCTCTTATATTGTACTGCATAACACAGCATTGGATGTTTCCTAATTTTCTTTATGCTCTATTTCTGTTCCTTACAGCTATATCACGTTCTTTATTCCACCAAGGACCAAATATACATGATCTGGGATTCTGCTTCATAGGAATAGTGCAGCGACCTGCCTTATGGATCATCAAGCTATGGGAAGTATTCCAATCATCTACAGAGCCCTAAAAATCTATCTCTCCTACTAGATGTTGAGCCCTCTCCTGAAATTCATCCCATTTAGCCTAAGAAAAGCCTGGGAACTCTCTTTTCCATTTCTATTCTCATATTTCTACCAAATCTGCATAAAATTGGCTAATGATCACTACCTAGTGTATATCTGTCCATAACATCCCACTCTCCAATTCTGGCTAAGTTTGAATCAAATGATAAATCTTTGCGACTGGAAATATTCCTTACAGTATGATACCTAGTCGGCCTTCCATCATTGATCACTACCAGATCATACTTATCCAGGAATTCTTCTACAACTACTCCATTGTTGTCCCTGCTATCACTGCCCCATGCCCCAGCATTTAAGTCCCCGACCCATATAATATTATATATGCTCAATAATCTTATCCAATTCTGACAATACCAAATCTTTGCAAGAATTATAAAAATTGATAATAGTTATACAACTATTGCTAGACCAAACTTCCACAGCCAAACACTCAAGATTAGATTATGATTATATAAAGTCTCCTATACTCACAGAGAATGACAGAGAATACTCCCCATTCTCTGTCAACTCTTTTAACTGCCTCTGCATATGAAACTTTGTGCTGATCTCTTACAATCTGGACCCGCCTGGCCTTGACAAAGTGCTCGCATCCATGGAATGCTGGCGCAAGCCCCCTGCCCCCCACAATTACAGCATTTGGGGACCTCTGCCTTACATACTGTGTCTCTCTAGGAACAAAGCTCTCAACCTTCACCACCAGCTTCCTCCTTAGGGTTGTCATATTGTCCCTTATCTTTGAAAACCCCTACCTATCTGACTCTCCAAAGCAGTTGTAACTCTTAGGGGATTTAATGCTCTAAATCCTACATCTCCCTGTTTCTGGCCTTTGACTTTAAACAACACAACAAATTCTTCAGGATTAATCATTTTCCTCAATTTATTCTCCCCAACTATTTCTGACATCTCAGGTCTTTCGCTCGGTGCTCCTCTTTTCTGGCTTCCCTTACCCACTCTCTGCCACCCACCTCCCTCGACCCCAGCACTCTCCCCTGTACCAAAGTACTCCTTTCCTTGCACTACTTCTAATAATAATAGCAAAGAAAAGAAATGAAAGGAAAAGGAAAGAAAAAAAAAGCAACCAATCAAAAATGAATTTGAGAAACAACCACTGAATACACAAAACTCCACAGATTCCCTCCAAACCACCTCTCTTAGCATCTGACATCACCTCAACGCTAACCCCCCTTCACATCTTCTTCTTTGGTGTTTCAGCCAACTCCAATCATCTGCCTGAAGCTCTTACCTTAAAGGTGACATATCGAAGGTCACAATATTGTAAGTGCTATAACCACAGGCAGAGCTCGCTACTGGACTCTACAGGTAAAACCCTCTCTAATTACACGCACACAATCGCCCTTTAATATCTGCATATATATAGGCGGCCAATCGTGACGCGCCTATCGATTACAAATACATGTGTTACTTCAGTGGACGGTGTAGGAGAATAAGGGTTACAATATTGTAACTTTCGTTCTATTTGACACAGGCTACACCCTCTGCTGGACTCCATGGGTACAGTAGGCGAAGCCCAATCAATGTTCACCCTGCCGCAACATGTCATCAGACTGCCTCACTGAGACCGACCAGCTATTGGTTAGTCGCCACAGCCCACTAACTACTTTAAAATCCAGGCCCCCTACTGCTTCAGCAGAGCAACCCAGCCCAGTTAACATGAACATGAAAGTGGGTGTAAACATGGCCTAACCTCACAGGGGTAAAAAATCATACAACAGACATCCTGCACACCTCATTTCCTGAGTCATCTTGGATCACGGGAGAATGCAGGCCAGGCGTATATTGCCCGGGGGGGGATCAGGTGTACCACAGCTGACATTCACACCACCCTTTTCACAAGCACAAGTCCTGAGTCGCCCCCGCAAGTAGTGAGTAGATTCACCATTGCTGAAGTGAGAGGGATGAAAGCGGCAGAAAAGCGCTGCCTTATATACTGTGTGAGACCATTGACTATATATAGAGATGGACGACGCGTCTCCACTTCCTACCGCTATGCAAAAGTGATGCAAAAATATCTCCATTCCAGGAGCCATTCCATCGTTTGGAGCCAGAGTCTGCACAGTAGAGTGGGGCGGCAAGATGACGGCCCGCAAGACACACCCACTCGGAGGTTTGAGAGTGGCTGTCATAGCTGTCAATCATGACGTCATACCCCCTTTTTATATCGTCAAACAACTATTAAAAACAAACTTACCAGAAAAATGAGCACCTGAACAAACATCAGCATGATAAGAACTACCTAAAATGACAGAAACCATTTACAGTTAAAAAAAACTCCTTATTTATCTTATGCTGACCCAGCACAGAGCCCCTCAGTTCAGCCTCTGTTTGAAACAGGCCATTTTAGCTCTTGTCTCTTTAAGACCCCCCTCCTGATGTGCCCACTCTGTTCTGATTGGTCAGCTCCCAGAGGTAAGTAGAGGTAACATTGCAAAAGAAGCGTTCAGAGCAGGCTGTAACCTGGGCTTTTGACTTGCAGGGAGCATTATTACATAAGTTCACAAGCTTTGGAACATTGACCGTGTTTAATAAAGACATCCAACATCATAACAGTATAAAAATAACAAAAAGCTTGATATGGCCCCCTTTAACTCTTATTTAGTGACAAAACAAACTTAATAAAGAAATCATTGTTAAAATCATTAGCTTTGCAATGTTAAATTAGTTATTTTCAGAAATATTATTGTAGATGTTATATATCAAGGCTATCATCAATTTCAACACCTTTTTTAAATTTACAGTTCTTTATTATGTAAGATTAGTATATCATGAGACAACATTGTAAAAAAAAAAATACACAAATAACCGCAAAACAAATTAGGGACAATTATACACATTACCATATAATTAAACATCATCATTAATAATATAGTATTCATAGTATTCATCATAAATCTCTCCACCTTCTTAAAAGTTAAGCTTCAGCTCGGTTAGACCTCCAGTAAAGCAAATGTTGCCTCAAATGACTTCCCCATATCAAGCTTTTCTGCACATTCTGACCACTAAGTTTTACTCACCAGCAGCATGAGTTACCAGACTTTTATTATGCATGTGGAGTTTGACAAAATGCAGAAAGACTGGGTACCAGGGGCAGTGAACTCAGAAACAGTAATCATTTGTGACTGGTGGTAGTGAGAGTCAACAGGAGAGGGGGATGGTGATGGAGGGGTGGCGAGGGTGATGGAGGAAGCTCGTTAAGTGATGAGTAATCTGCCCTCAAGGATTGCTGGACTTTCTCTCTCTTAATTTTTTTGTCTTCTTGCCCTCCACCTCACTGTGCCTTTCTTGCTCTCACCCTCTCTCTCTCTAACCATGTGGATGACAGGCCTGTCAGAAGGCTAACTGCACCACTCAGCTGGAAAATGAATGGCTTTTCAAGTGGTGTGTTCGTTATAGTCAGGCACTCTGGGTCTTTCAACATCCCCAACAGGCAGAATCCTGCCAACGCTGAAAAGTCCACCTACATTTTATCTTTGTATGGTCAAATATATGTGTACAATATGTAAGCCCAGAGCCTGAAACATATATTTTGAAATGGAAAGGATCATCTCAGGCAACATTACTACAGTCTCTATGTTTTATAGCCTATATATACTGTTATATCAACATATTTTAGCACAAAAATAATGAGCACATAAAATAAGGTGTTAAACATTTCACTCACTGTAGAATTCACACTGTGATGAAGGTCTGTAGGGACCAAAAAGTTGGATGAATGCAAGAGCAGTGAGAGGGAATTGGCTCCTACACAAAGCAAAAATATGTATCTGATCTGTTTAGTTTAGTTTATTACATGTATTTGTCAGGGATAGTGTATAAAAAAACATTAATCTCATTCAAGGGGACAAATGTATTGTACCAGATTTAGCTACTAGAAGATGCTACTAAAGATGTTCCCATCAACCTCAGCTGTACTTTGTGCAAATGCTAGCATGGCGACACGCTAAATGGTGAAACATTATACCTGCTCAATATCAGCATGTTAATAGTCATTGTTAAGCACTGGTGTGCCTAAGTACAGTCTCACAGAGTTTATAGCGTGGCTCTTGACTATTAGTCTTGATTTTCAGAAGCTATTTGTTGTTTTATGTGAGTGAGAAAAAACAACCTCTGATTTTACTGGGAGGATGAAAATGTTCACCTTCCCCAAAGGACAATAACTTTGATTAGCTCTGGCTTTTCATATTGCAGATTAAAATTTTAATTTGTCACATACTTTGGTTTATGACTAAATTCAGTCATAAATTCAGTTATTACATTTCCATCAGTCTCAGCTGTACTAGTTTAGTGCTGATTAGCAAATGTTAGCATGCTAACACGCTAAACTAAGACAGTGAACATGATAAGCATACCTGCTGAACTTCAGTTATCATTAGCTGCATTTATATGGATCCTAATATCCCACTAATAGGCTAATTGTTATAATAGCCCAGTCAGAATAAAAATGCCTCACGTAACCACCTCAATCAGAAGAGACTGGGCCAATTCAGCCCTATCGCAAAGAATTTTTAATCGGGTTGAGAGGGGTGGTGTAAACCTTCATCATTTTTGTGCATGTCACACAGCTGTTCCAATTAAATGTGTCTGTGCATGTAAACACAAGAAAGTATTGGATCACATCCCATGTAAACAGTTGACCTGAAATATTCAATCAGAATGAAATAAATGTGCATGTAACCACAGCTAGCGTGAGCATGTGGACAACATAGCTGTATAGACTCCTAGCCTTGTTTTTTCTGACATTGTTAAATTTTAAGGTAGTGTCAGCTGTACAGTATTTCATGATTAGAGAAATCTTAGCATGCTAACACACTAAACTAAGAAAGTGAAGATGATAACATACCTGTTGAACATCAGTGTTATTGAGCATGTTAGCATGCTTAGACTCTCAGTCTTGTTTTGTCTGGCAGTGTTAAATTTTAAATTGAACTACTCAAAAGTTTGGCTTGCTATACAAATACCACCTTGTTAATATTCAACAGCTGTCAATTATGACAGAAGCAATCGAGCCAGGAAATCACACTTGAAAATTCCCAGAATTAATTTTAAGAGGATGTTTTTTATCAAATGTTCACTTGAAGTGATCTGACCTGTATTTGAAGATGCAAATGTGTGTTTCTTGTACTTTCTACATTGGTGTATATTAAATCAACCGGTCCCATCAGAGGAACACTGCTCTTTTTATTAAGTTTTATGAATGCTAACCTTATGCTCTTGCGTAAAGTACGCATATGCTCTTGGCTCTTTCAGTATATCTCCTCCTTATCACTAAGCCTACCTATCTATCTTCTCATTATAAGCCAGCAGCTATGCGTGATTTTTCTCTGGTCTATCATGGAGGATGAGTGAGTGACCTTTGACACCAAGACACTGAAGACTGAAGGCAAATCAGGCACTTTAGAGTCTGACTTTCTCAAGATTGTACGACTGCTCAAGTGAATGAATTTGTGTGAGTGTGTGTGAGAGAGGATAGAGACAGACGTGAGGCTTTTTGGAGCTCATGTTTTTCCCTTCTGACATGCCTCACATCCCTTCATCTCTCTCTCTTCTTACCCTTGTCAGGAACACATAGGGGTATGAAATATAAGCCTGGCTTCTGGTACAGTAGCTCTGGGATCAAGTCTCACCACAAAACCACTAAGCATTTGAAATAAACAGAGGGATGTTTTCTTTACCACAGAATCAAAGTGCATGTGAGGACAGTGAAAGCCTGAGGATACATAAAATATTTACCTGTTCATTTACATTTTTCTGTGGCACATTTAAGTTAAATAATCAGTGTATTTATATTTAAAGTTTGTAATATTTACAGTTATAAGTATGAGCCAGAGCCATTATATAAATAGGTATAAAATTACAATTTCATCCATGAACTGTCACTTTTACACAATCTTACGTATTGTATCTGCGCCCAAGAACTGCTTAGCCCTCACAAGTATATTTAATTTTATTCACGAATAAATATGGAAATGCCCTTTTTATAAAATATTTCAGATGACAGCTCATCTTTTGACAGGCCGATTAGATATAAGCCTGCAGAGTTATCACCTTGCTTAAATATCTAAGAATTACTCAGTTAAGATCACCAGTGTGGGCTAAATGATATGTAAAGAGAAGTCCTGAATATAAAATACTGTAAATTATTATCTGGGGCATATGCAAAGTCCTGTGTAAATTTACCAGACATCTTACACAAGCCTTATTCGATGTTTCTTTATATCACAGGCAAATAATAAAAGTATACTATAGATCAATTTCTATTGATTAGTTACTTTTTGGAGGACTTGGCTGTATACATGGCTATATAGTAACACTTTAAATCATTTATTTTTCATTTTATTGACTATTTACATCATTGAGCATAATGGTATGGGGTCATGGAGGGAAAGATGAACAAAAATAGAGCCTTGTGGCTTTTTTAAAGCAATCATGACATCCAAATTAAATTTGCAAATGAGCTGGAAAGCAGCCTGCCCTTCCCATAACACACACAAAACTCATCAGTTGGATTTTATATCATCGCCTCTTAACCACCACTGCCAAACTCCTTCTGATTCATCATATTCATGTGATATTTTGATGGTATATGCAGTCAGGGTGACCTTAAGTGGCTCAATATTTTGGTTTCTGTGGTTTACAGAGTCCTCACTGAACATAATAGCTCATTGAGGGAGTTACTGCACAATACTGAGGCACCTCCAGATGAATAATAATATGAACAGATACCGTGTGTAAGTTCCCACTCATAGATTTAACATGCTGTGCTCCTACAGTGAGTTGCAACTCACACTGAGACAGAGGTCATGTTGTACACTTAAAAAACTTTTTTTTTAAATGCCCCACTTTCCTTTTTAGTGATCAAACCCCCTCTGCAACTACATCCCCCTATCCAAATGTAGCTCAGTATACGTCAGACAATGAATTAAATGTCCTAACACTGAGTTCATTCAAGGCCAGTGTGTACAGTGTTTTTAACTTAAATCATTGGTATATCCATCTGTATGGTGGATTATTAACACTAACACTCAAACAGCCATTTGCAAACTCTAAACTCCGCTATTGGAAAACACTGATTGTTTTGTTATGGCCTGTTGGTTTGAAACCATCTTTGTTGTCAATGCTAATTAAATCAGTTCAAAGTCCAACTGAAATCACATTTAATTGTGCCTCTTTGCAGTCAAAAATAACATCAACATGTCTTTAAATGTCAAAGGATAGAACTCCCCATGCACAGCCAGTATTTTCAGTCAGATGCTGGTCAGTCGCAGGAACATATAAGGTGAAAATCAAAATTAACGACTGCATACTGTAATGACTTTACTGTGACTTCATTAAGAGCAAACAACGCATTTCGCCTGTAGCTTCTTCAGGTTCGCTCAGTACAACTGCTGAGTACTCACAGGTGTGATAAATACATCTGAGTCACATGACTAATTATCACAGTCTTCATTTTCTCAAAGTGAACGTTTTACAAAGGGCACAACAATGAAAATATACATATTACAAAAAACATGGCATGATTAATGTTAGACAAAGTTACAAGAATTACACCATTTTAAATAATTAAACTTCATTACCTCCCTTACACAACTGACTGAATAGGATGAGTAAAATTCCCTTAGCAGAATGGACTACTGGTCCTACAGCTGTCCCTCTACATCACTAAATGGGAAGGGTGAGTGCCAGGGGACCTAGTGACTCATCTCTCCTGAAGAGTCCAAATAGCCTGTGGAGAGAAATACAAGTTAATATTTACATATCTCAGACAAAAACTCAAATCCTGTGTTTCATAAAGTTAACATTCTCATATCACAGAAAAGAGCCAAAATACTGTGTATCATTAAGTCCATAAGGTTCAATAGTATTCAACTCATAAATCCAAAATGCCTCCCTTCTTAAGAGCTGGTTAATCAAGTTACCACCTCTTGAATTGGGTCGCACTCTTTCAATGCCGATAAATTTGAGGGAAGTAGCCAACCCATGGTTTTTCTCCTTGTAGTGTCTTTAAATGTATTGTTAATAGTTTTGTATTATTAGAGTGAAGAGCATTAACTATCTAACTTGCTAACTGACATTTAAGCAATTTTTTAAAGTAAAAATGGTAAATATTAATCGGTTCCAGCTTCAAAAATGTGAATATTTTCTGGTTCTCATACTCTTCTTTGATAATAAATTAATTATATTTGGATTTTGGATGGTTAGTTGTACAAGACAAGAGATTCTGAAAGTAATCATGGGCTCTGGGAACTTGTGATGGACATTTTTCACAATGTGATGACGTTTTATAGAAAGCATGAATAATCAATAGATTAATTGAGAAAATAATTGGTAGATTAATAAATAATGAAAATAATCATTAGTTACAGCCTTAGAGCTACATAAGCGGATGGTGAAACTGTATTTAATCAAAATAATGTAAAACTAGGGCGCACAATCTTGAAATCAGAGAATTTAAGATATAAATTTCTCCCTTTTGGTTTCTGATTTTCCTCAAAGGAGAAAACAGGTCAAGTGATTAACAGAGCAGATATGTATGCCGTAGTTGACAAAAAAGTCCATTGGACTGTAAAACAGAACCAACACACACTAGTGCCTCACCTGGTGGATTTACGCTTACTCTATAGATTTAAAAATAAACTTAAATATGTATGATTATGTGGGCTTATTTTATAGCTAGTAACTGAAATGTTTTATAGTCATTGATCTTTATTATAGCTCATTATCGGTAACCTCTTCACTTTGTAAACAGACTATTTATGTTTGATTATTATTAATAGAATCACTTTGACAATAAAAGCTTGCACATATCAACCTGTTGCCTGGACATGCTGTTTTCTAACAGGTCTTTGTATCTGTACTGTATGTCGTGCTGTCATCCAGTGTTCTCCCATCCACTGAAGACATGAGCATCAGAGAGTTTCTCTGACCCAGGCAGCCAAACGGATGCTATGCCCTATCCTTCACCAATGCCACCACCATTGGAACGCAGGCCAACCGCCTGCTTTAGCCTCTGAACTTCCTGGCCTTGTTGTTTTCTCTCCTGAGGCCTGTAATGAAGGCTAGGCAAGGAAATGTCAGAGCACTGATGGGGAATTGTGATGTAATCACAGAGAAAGGTCAGGAAGAGGAAGGAGGGAGAAAAAGATTCCAATATTATTAAATAAGTATAGTGAGACTGAGGAGTGGAGAATGGTTGTCAACCAAAGTAAAACTAAGGAGGGAATCACACAGACATTCTCGTTAAAGGTTATATGATTACATTTGGCTTGCAGTACAGCTGGCCCACATTTCAACCTGTGGTTGTCTAAACCCACATATCTGCAAACACACATTACATACATCTTTCTTATTCATATGTCATGTCTTCTTCTCTATGCTTGTAATAAGTAACACTGGTACTAGTACATCTTCAGAGTAATATTATTATATTGTGATAGATGCACCTTTGGGTACAGTTTTTTTGTTTGTTTGTTTTTATTTTGTTTTTTGTTTTTTTACATTGCTACGTAGTAACTTATAGCATAGCAACCAGTACTCTCTACTTTCATTCATGCCTTGCACCATCATCTGTAATTTTTTTTGTTTGTTTTAATGTGCATTTATAGATTATTGATTGATTGTCGTATTTTAAACATCTTTTTTTGCCATTGACATAGGCTCATTTGTGTAGGTTGTATTTATTACTATAGTTTACAATTAAATATATACTGTTCTTACAGCGCATCTGACATTATTAAAGGATAGGTTCACAATTTTTCATGTCTCTCTGGTGCGCAGATGAACATTAAAACAGGGTTTTCTTGCCATAATCATTCTATTCGCTTCCAATGTAAGTAATGGGGGACAAAAATCCACAGTCCTCCTTCTGTAAAAATGTATTTAAATGTTTATCTGAAGCTGATATGAAGCTTCAGTAATCCAAATTTGTCAAAACAAGTGGATATCGCCTCCATAATTAATTTCTTTGTGTGAGGAGAGAACTGACCTTTAAATAAAAGGGAGATTCCTATCGAATATCTGAAAAATACCCTCCTGCAAAGTGAATACTCACTCATTTCTGTCGTCAGTGTCATCAACATCTCATGAGAACCAGTGAGAAAACACTTAAAAATTGTAATATTGATTAAGCAAATAAAATACAGAATAAAATCAATACTCTCATTTCCTAATCTAGCTTTCTAATGATAGCAATCAAACTATAGCCAAACAATACACTTGATGGTTAATATCAAAATAAATCCATATCATAAGAGTGTGTGACCTATATCATATCTGTTGTTACCAAAACAGTCACTAGATTCTTTTTTGGTACTATGTAAATTAACAGATTTTGAACAGAGTTAGAACTTATCATAATATCAAACTAATTAAGTTGTTCTGAAACACAATAAGTTAACACTGTTTAGAAAAGTCCGGATACATATTTTTACACATTTTTAGTGGCATTTCTGGCCATTTCAGACACTCATTGTGAGAAGAAAGAGAGGAAGAATGAGAGAGACACTCACGAAGAAATGTGGCGTGTCCATAAATTTATGAACCTGGAGAGGACAGCTTAATTCAGGTCACTGCAGTCTGTATCTGATAAGAAAATCAAAGTCATTAATTTCCAAAACTGTCCATTTTCTTTCCATGACTGGTGGTGAGAAAGCTGGGTTTTTAGTACTTTTCCATGTTTCCTTGATATGCTTATACCTTGAGGTCAGAGGTCATTGTGACTATGTGTGCTCCTGCACCCACACAGATAGACTGTCACATAAAACGTCATAATATTTCTGAAAGAATTCAACTTTTCTTTTGTTCCTGGATTCATTCTCCTACAAAAGAGAAGGAATTTTATTCTAAAATGAAAATAACTTTGGAGGATAACCACATGGTTTAACTAACTCCGACTGCTGAGGAAAGACTGTGGATGTTGTCCCTCATCACTTTCATTGTAAACGCATTTGAAATGGATCTTAGCAGGAGGATTGATCACAGCAAGCAAAACCTCTTTCAATGTTAATTTTGGCGCCTGACTATTGTTTTAAAACAGACTTGAAAAATTGTGATCCGATCCTAAGTGTAGTATGATTTACAATCCGCATAAACAGGACTTTACAGGATTGTAAAACCAAGTCCTATGAGCTCAACAGACAGCTGGGGAATGTGTTGTACTGTATAGAACTTCAAATTATGCAAATTAAATGTGCTTATTTTGATTATTTTGGGATGAAATAGGGCCTTCATTCCCTATAAAAAAATGCATTGTAGTTTTTGTATTTTCTCTCAAAATATAGCTGCAAGAGGTGATGTGAGAGCTCGGCCCCCAGGACGCCAGACATAGCTGTGTAAGATAAGAACCTGCTGTATCAAAGTCCTTGTAGGTTTGAAACAGAGATGTTTGCGGTATCATGTCATTCTTCTGTCTCAATATTTCTTGGTGTTTTTTGCTCTCTAGTAAAGCAAAACATGCATATGATGCCAGATTTACTCCACCACCCAACCATGGCACCAACCGTGTTCAATGTAGAGATCTGGATTAGCGCCCTTTGAAAGCCTCTCATTACCAACAGAGGTGAAGAAGGCTTTCCTGTTTGATGGGAGATTTGTCTTTGTCTGTATACCTTAAATTATCCACAAAGACATATTATTATTCATGAGAAAAGTCCATTTGGTTCAAGTGCTACCTTTATATTTTCCTGTCATTTTCTACTCCCCTAAAGCAGTTTCCATGCCTTATTTATTCATGTGTTGAGCGAGCTGTGACACCTGGAGATGAGTCCAAGGACAATGTCTCATTAATAAGTCATATTTAATGTCAGGGGGAACAACTGCAACTCTTCAAGGACGCCCGCAATTTTAGGGCAGGAGTCTTAACAGTACAATCTGTTGATCCATGAGAAAGGTGTAAGAAATTGCATGTTTGAAGATACATGTGTTTTATATGGTCCTGACCTAGTTAGACAGCTACTGTTCTCAATGAGCACTTTTATCCACCACCTTCAGCGTGTTTCATTTCTATCTGTATATCAGAGGCTGTAATTTGAATGAATCTGTACATGTATCCATGGTTTAAGTCACTATTTCAAGATTCCACCATCACACATCAACATAAAATGCACATACACCCCTCTGAAAACCTGTCCCTCAGCACCAGCCTCTCCAAGAACAGCTCTGCGGTTGGATGTGACATATTGACAGGCAAGTCTAGATAACCCAGAGGGGGACGGCCCAGGAACTACTCACATACATGCCAGCAAAAATACACACAAACACACATAGATGTCCTTGAAGAAAAGGTAAAGACAACTGACAAGGTGTCTGGTTACAGACCAACAAAATGTCCTGTCTTACCTCTGTACCTTAAAATTCACAAGCAATTAGATACTAAGGTAAGTCTTATTTTTGCATAAAACCCTTAGGAGTAGTATTAGGTGAGATGAAGACTTTAGCAAAGATCAACCTTTACTCCCAGGCTCTGCAAACCTTTCTAAGCAAACTTTGATGGTTGAGCATTTTGCAAATCTTGAGGTCAGACCAAATCCAGAGTTGGTAGGCTTGACACAAATAAGGCTGATAAAGTCATCAAATAAGTGTGCGGATGTAGCTGCTCCAGTATGGAACAAAATGACCAGCAGTTCATCCAGACATGCTGAGAGTAAGAGAGGAAGCAGAGTCAGGTGGCAACATGGCAGGAATCGCCAACAGAGTCACATGGACTTGTTTATAGTGTACCAATGACACCAATGACTGATGTGAGTTTGGTTAATCCTACAAAGATGAGGAAATAAACTCATTTAATTAGAATTATAAGTTCACTTCTATGAAACGTTTACTTTAAGATAGTAGAAATGGCAGTTACTGTTCATAGGCTCAACCACTGAAAACATATCCAATGCAATTTTAAGGCTCCAGGGAATTTACACAGTGCTAATGAAAAAAAAGTAAATCAATATGTCGACCAGTAGCAAATTAATAGAATTAATCAGTTCTCAATCAATTCTCTTTGCCTCTTGTTAAAACAAGACATTATTTGAGTATAATGCTACGAAATTATGCCATTAAACACCATTACAGTGACTTATATTGTCTCCATATAAGGTGTACTTACATACAGAATCTAGAGAGAATATGTGTGAAATTATTGTTGTAATTGTCTTATTGCAAGAACAGAAATGGTTGGGTTTTGTTTTACAAAATGCTACTTAAGATGCTTGATGTCAAAACTGCATGAAATGTGCATAAATAGTAGTGATAATTTAAGTATTTCATGTTTCATTTCAAGGATCACACAATTTTATGTCATCAATACTGCAATCAGTAAAAAAACAATAAGATAGTAACATGAACTGAAACCACAATGAAATGAACCCAGAAACACAAGCGTAATACTGACCAGCAGCAAAAAAAAGAACAACAAACGATTGATTGAAGAAAATCAATTTTCTCAGATGTCTCAGACTGGAGTGTCGTCAGTGGTGATGGAGCTCATTGTGGCTGAAATCCTTGTCTGAGCTGGTTAAGTGTCTCTCTGTCAGTGGCTTTTGTTCTTGTGCAGAAACTTCCACAGAGGTGTCAGAGATCTTTAATAGTCACTGCCATGATTGTGGAAGAGTGTTTCTACAGGGGTATAGCCCAGGAAGCATTATCATCCTAACTTCACTGTGTCAAAATGTCTGAATAACATAGACCAACTCTGACAGACCAAATCAAACATTCATCACTTATGACTGCAGTTGTTTCTCTCTGTAATTCAAGTCTAACATTTGTAAAATTGTATTCGGTTCAGGACCACAAATGAAACAAAGTAAGTAAATCACACAAGAGTTGAACATCCTTCTGAGCAGGACGGACTGCAGTAGCTCTCGGTTTTTTTGAAAGCTTTTCAAAGACTGCAGCTCTTCAGCTTTCATGCAGAATCTGATGCTGCTGTGCTTTGTATCGTTGACACAGTGAATGCTCACAATGTGCAGAGCTTTAACAAGATCGCCTGTGAAGAATTCCTGCCACCCGCAGATCTGATATACTGTAGAATAATATTTCAAGCTGCAGAATTGTTCTGCTCAATAATGTCTGTTCATTAAGATGATTTTTTTACAGACGCCAGACATAATTTCCTTATTCCAGAAGATATTGCGTTAGCTGACCATAATGAAGAAAAACAGGTTGATAAAAGCGTTCATTGGTATAACTTGTCATGCTTATACTCAAGCCAGACAAAACAGGTGTCTAATGGCTGCGCAGAAGACAATGACGAATTATCCTAGAAAACACCAGTGAGCATGTGAAGACAAGACTGAACTTGTAAAATTAATTTTCACATGCACATAGGAAAGAGGAAGAATTCAAATGTACCAAATATTACTAGTTGTGAATTATAAAGTAGGCTATATCCGCTCAATTATTGTACATAAGTACAATTTGAGGTTCTTGTATATAATGCAAGTATTGGACATTTTATGCTTCTTTATATTTCTACTCCACTACATTTCACTGGGCAATTTGGTGCTTTTTACCTCACAACATTCATTTGAGAGATATAGATACTACATGCAGTTAAATAAGGATTTTACAAATAAAAGATATTATCTGCTTATAAAATATGATGTGGCTGATGTTTATAGACTAAAGGAATAGTTTTAGATTTTGGGAAATACACTGTCTTGCCCAGAGTTATGCAAGAAGATCAATAAAATCACTTCCTGGACTCTTGTCGTCACTATGAGGTTACTATGGATCAACAACAACTTGATGTTTTTATACCCCTGTTTTTGAACGGGTTAAACAATCAAGTAATAATATCTTAATTAATGAGCTTTAGAGGTGCTGGTAGACAGATATGGACACAGCCAGACTAGCTGTTTCCAGCCTTTGTGCAAAGCTAAGCTGTACAGATTTGAGTGCTATTACTCTTCTCATCTAACTCTTGGCAAGAAAGGGAATAAGCATATGTCCCAAATGTTGAACTATTCCTATAAACTACCCAGCAGTGTACGGTATAAAGTGGTTGAAATTGGTTCAACCTTGATGAGTTTAAAAAGCTGCTTTCACATTGGAGCATCAGTAATAGTTTTACAATAATGTACATATGATAAATATAACACCCTGAATGTGGCATTCCTGCATAATGAGTATATTTTACACCTCATACTTTTTATGCTTCATGCTAAATATCTAAATACTAAATACAAAATATACCAAAAGTTGCCATAGAGATTCATTAGAAAACAGCACTGACTCAGTGCTGTCAGTACAGCATAACATAAGGTTTCACATAAATCACATACCGTATAGCATGTTTAGTACATAAGACCTATGTAAAATTATATAACCATCGACTTCAGTAAAGACCAGAGATCATATTGTACAGTACATTGAGACTGACAGGAGTGAGGGTCCTGAGGTTGTAAATCCAGGCTTCTTCTTCTTTCACTGGCAGAAAGTTTGACTCGTTCCTCTCGTCTAGGAAGAGCCACCTTCAACCTTTTCAGTCCCCATGTAGTGAGGAGAGGAGATAGGGTGATTATCCTCAATAAAGTGTGCAGACAGACGATGGGTAACGTTATTACATCTGACAAGCCTACAATGCTCAGCCGTATGTTCTGACAGCAGACATCCTGTACCTGATTACAGAGGAGTCAGTACGCATTTTGTTGCACTCTGTCTGATTCAGGAGTCACCCCGGCCAGATGGCTGTAAAATGAATGGCTGTGACATTCCCACACAGGAGCCCTTAAGGCCTTTGATGTCCAAGAGAGCGTGTCTTCTGTATTCAGGGTCCTCCTGAGTGTTTGCTTGGAGATAAACTGACCAATCACCTGAATTATTTGCTATGTCGAATTTCAACTCCGAGGGGATACACGCTGCTTTGGGAGAATAAGGCGCACAGTCAAACAATCATCAGACACAGTAAAGGAGAGCAGTGAAGAGTTGAGGTGGTCACAGTGGTGTCACCAGTGAATCAGCTACTTCCACAACAAACAAGGCTTCTTGGAAGCACTTTGTCGCCTTGTAGCTTCTGAGACTTGCATTCATGTACCACAAGCCTAAATGAAAATGACATAGTGTCTCTCAGATAATAATAATTTAGTGTCACTACTGACAGTGAGGAACATAAAGGCAGCTCGGCCAAGAGGACGAACAGGCTGTTTACACTGGGGTATAGCTGGAAAAATGAAAAGAAGCATCCAAGAGATCCTTGGCAAAAATTTCCCCTCATTTGGTGTTTTGATGATGGTAGTATAGAGAGTGCTGTCTAACATCTCAGTTCAAAACCCACCATGGGTGTTCAGTGGAGGCCATCATCAAACCAACAGGCCTTTTTCACAGAAGACATTTTTGACATGTCACAGCAGGAAAAGCACAGGTGTGAGTAATAAAATGAGTGATGGCTGATGGCTTCCATTTAACTGCTTCAGTTTCAGGGTCCTGCTATTAATCGTTAATGTTATTAGAAACATCTGTGCCTTTACAATTATGAAAAGAGCCTATTAGTGGCCCCTCGTGCCCTGTATGGAGGCAAATGCATTTGTTATGTTTCTCCATTCATTTATTCAGGTTTTTATGTTAATTCCCATCTGTGTGCTCTATATTCTCAGATGAAGTATTCAAGTGTTTATGTTAGAGAACTGGAAATAGACATAGACACTGTGTTATTATATGTTTTTGTGATGAAACATTTTTGCCATTGAGGGCTGATGTTCACTTTTTTTACAAGCTGTTGGCATATACTGTAGTTTCTGTTTATAATAAGTTTAGGTGTGGTATTAGAATATTTTACAGCATATGATTCACATCTCAGGAGAAGAGGAAACACGTGAGGGAAAAGCCCGTCAGTGTGCCTGCAGACACAGAGATCAGATTAGCTGGTTACCCTCTGATCCCCTATAGCGCTCAATTCTCGGTGCATTTTCACAAAGAGGATTTATTGTTGTTACTGAAAAACTGAAATATGATATTGTCAATATTTCAAGATAAATGGGTATGTGCTACTTTACTGGACAGTAATATTTCAACACTTCATTATTTTAATCAAAATAAACGATTATTTTGTTATTATGCAACAAGTAGAATAAATGCAAAGTGATATAATGACAGTTTTGTATAAATGCAGTAACATTTACAGCAAGCCCAAACAACTAGCAGCTGACACAGTACCAGAGTGCCAGTAATGTGTAAAATCTTTTTCTCTATGGTCTAAGTATAATAACCAGGCAATTGTTCAATTTTGTTCTTCAGTTTTTGACTTTTTATTCCTGCCTTACATCTTGTAAGGATTACAAAACATCTGTATTTTTTAATCGGCTGTAGTCTAAATCTCTATCATTACTAGTATGTATTACAGCAGCGAGTCTTAGACATCAGCTTGAATGCAGAACTCAGAGGACGTGACTCCAGAACAGGAGTCACATAGTATATAGTGTATAGAAGTATGTATAGTATAGTTCAGAATTTGCTCTTTGTTATTTTATTTAACAGGCAAGTCAACTAAAAACACTAAAGATAGAGAAGAAAGAAGAAAAAATCAATTTGCTTCAGCTTGACTGGATTTCAACAAGTAAAAGCAGATTTCTTTCCTTTTATTTGCTCAACAAATACACATACAATTGTTTTCAGGTCACCACACACTATATAGAAGTCATATAAAGCCACAACATTATCTAATGGTCAATATGCTCTGTCCTAAGCCAGGGAGGCTTCTTGGATATAGGGATGTGTCACATAGAGCTTGGTAGCTATGGAGTAAAAATGATGATCCTATCACTGATGACAAACATGGAATCCATTTCCAATCTCAGATTAAGGTTATGAATCCCTTTTCCCTCAAACAAACCACCATTACACACACACTGACACCACCATCAGATGATTCGATAGCACGGTGCTGTGAAATCTGTGCTGCGTTCAGAGATGTTTTTGAAGATCTCCCTCCTTCCCAACAACCTGCAGAGCTTCTGGGCTTCAGGATGAAACCAGCTGCGCCACACAGGTAGATTGCTACTTCAGATGGCAAAGCTAAAGGTCATGGTTGAAATGCTCTTACTTTGGTTTAAGGAGCCACAGAAGGCCTGTGTAGCAGTGCTGGCACAATGTTGATGCTTGCTTAGATATAAATCTAAAACCTTGACTTTTAAGATAGATTTTTCAGACAAAAGATTTTTAAATTATTTAGAAAACATATTACTCCATGTAATCATTTTCATGTTATTTACATCTTTGTATGTGGGTGACAATGGTTTATTATCCATGTATATTGTTTATTATCTATATATACTGAATTCTAGATTGAGAACTGGATCAAGTGCCACCGCCTGCCACCATGATGTTCAGTGATCTCATCTTTGTACTCGTCTCAAAGGCTCTGACATGTGGGAAGGGAAGCAAATGTGAAGCGGCATCCATCCAGAATTCATGACATTTTCAATAAAGAAACCCTGTAGTGACTGAGAGGAGACTGAAACATCTCAATATCCTCTTGGCACCTCTCACATTTAAAATTGATTGCGAGATGAGCTGTTCGCCACATTTGCCTGACCTCTGTCATTTAAAAAAAAAAAAAAAAAACTTTTTAAAAGTCTCTACTTTGAGGAAGTATAAAGAGGTCACATTATGATAATTTAAGAGGGAAAAAAAACTAAAAAATAAATTCCTTTTCAGTCCAATTTCCCACCCTGTTTCACTTATGGCAACACAAATACAAATTTTTCTTCACATCATCGGCCAGGTTTCCAAGCATACGAAATTCAGCAATTAATACAACTTTTGCAAGTGCTGCTTTCTGGGTTGGGGGGCAGTGATATAGCCTATTCAGTACGTATGTAATTCCACTATTGTAATCTCCTTGAAGGCAATCCCCTCTTCAAACAGTATGCAAGCGGCTGACTGCTTCTAAAAGATGAGCTATGATGACACCAAGTGGACAAAACACCTCACATCAGCTGTGTGGAGTCAAGTCTTGAACCCTATAGACTTTTTCCCCATAGGTGCGAAGGAAGAAGTGTTTCTTTTTTCCCAAGCATCTTTCTATTTTTGTCTGTGACCTCATTCATAACCAATGAGACAGTTTGGTCAGCTGTTTATTTTCTGAGCTGTGATTTTGGCCCCAACCAGCAGGATATGACAGAGCTGGATTACCCAATCAACTCTTCCCTCAACATCTGGGTGCAAGATGCCCCACCAGATGAGCCGTGTCTTCCCTCCTGTCACCTTTTCATCGTTTGTTTTTTTTTCTCCTCTTCACATGCATTCCTTTCTACTTTCCTCTACTATCTCCTACATGTCCTCCTTTTTTCCTGCTTCTCTTGACTTTCTTCCTTTGGCAGTGAACTCTCCAAATCCTTTTGTATGATGAAGCAGTCCACAAATACAGTATCTACTGCTTACACCATACACTGCTTACATATCAATACAGTAAGATACGGGATCAATTACAATTAAAGAATAAATAAAAAAGCTTAGCTTACAAAACTACTGCTAATATGAGGACATGAGGTTACAAAAACATTACAAAATCTTAGTTAATTCTCTTACAGAAAGACAGTTCATAGACAAAATTGTCAAGTTGACATGAGTGGGAAATTCTTATGTGTATATGTACAAGACTGACAGTCTGCAGCCATGCTAGCAGCCCTGTAAGGCTGTAGACCGCAATGTTTCAAGCTGAATGCTAGCATAATTTTGACTGGATAACAGTGCTAGATGGAAAGTTGGGGGATTACAAGAATTATTTCAATTCATCCTATAGGGGACATGAATGTTTGTGCCAAGTTTTATGGCTATACATTCAGAATTTGTTGAGATATTTCAGTCAGACCATCAGATTTACATTGGAGCCATGCGGCTAACATGGCTAAAAACAGCTATCCAAATAGCACATGTGGTTTAAAGTTTCAGAAAAACATGTAGTCAGATATTCTTTTGAGTTGTTAATTTCTTTAGTAATGTTAGTTGTATGAAGAGTAACAGGTTTACAGGCAACACTTTGCCTACACAGCAGGACTTTACAGACAGAGCTGCTGACATTCCTCCAGGATCTGTTTTATCTTGTTGTTCTCTCAAAGTCTTATCCCTTGTTCCTACATACCAGCTCCTCCTGGATCTCAGTCCAGACATTTCCTGTCCCCCAGGGATCAGGGCAGCATCTCATCTGTATGTGACTGCAAGTGTATTACAATAGTGATGTGCACAGAATCTCTGGGGCTCAAGTTAACAGGGATGAGAGAGTTTGGAGTTTTAGGTTGTGACAGGCAGGCGCAGACCCCCCTCCTCACCTTCATTCCAGTCCACATTTCATTATGACAGGAATCTTAAATCATACAAAGGCCTCAGGGACCATGCAGTCCAGCAGGAGGGATGAGTGAGTGAGGATCTGGTCATGATCAGAGGAAATGCTTGTGTGTGTCAGAAAGGAAGAAACTAAGGCTGTCCTCTTCATCATTCATCCTCAGCTCTGGAAGATACATCAGCTTTACGATCCCATCACTCTTTGTTTTTATTGATTTTAAACTAATTTCCTTTCAATTTTATTTCTTTATTTTTTCCTTTTGTCATAACAATGTCCTTTTGAAATCTTGAAAAATGTGTTCTTACATGCAGTAGGCTCACTTTCAAACTTAAAATGCCTTTTTGATAGCGGAAGAAAGTTTTGATAAATTTGTAAAAAAGAACGTCAAAGGGAACCTGCCAAACTAATTTAAGCCATCTTAAAACAAGGAAGGACAAAAAAATATGCATCTTGTGCAATACTGAATATATTTTATTTCTGACTACACTTTCCTGGCTACTATGTAAAACTTCCACTTGCTCTCTGCTCCAAATACTGAATTTTTAAAACCTTAAATAATCGCCATGTTAATCAACTATTTGCATCTTCTGCAATTTAAAGCCAGAGGGAGAAAGAATGTGTACAATTCCCAGTCTAGTTCACACATATGTTACACACATATGTTTACAGTAACTCCACCACACTCTATCTCCAAGAGGCCCAGGCCCCCTGCTTGGGGAGCGGCAGCCTGGAGAAAAAGAGGGTAAAGGCACAGATATTGAGCAAGTAAGAGGGGTCTGATCAGAAGCCAGTATTGGCACTGCTCCCCTCCCCAGCCGGACCTCAAGCGTGTGGGCCCTTGGCGGGCAGATAGACAGCCGGTTCTGGGACTTGGAGGAGGAAGAGCAGCCAGCTGGAGCAGTAACAGAGTGGTATTGTGAGCTGACTGACTGACTGACGCCTCAGCGGAACAGAGACGCAGGCTGCCGGGGTGGCCTCTTTCTGGGGCCCCTCTGTGCTGATGCGCTGCTTGAAGTGGGTCAGACAGACACAAGAGCACAGTGGAGAGCAATCAGAGGGGTGTACGCTCAGCAGAGCTCCAAGACAAAGAGGCATCTAAACAGGGGAGCTTGTGTACAGTGAGCTGGAAGAGACAGGGGCAGAAGGTTTTGTTGACGTTGTGTTATAAAACCTCCAGAGCAGAGATGATTATCAGTATTGTGGTCAAATTATGGTTGTGGTTGACTGTACAAGACTCCAAATTCTGTTCAACAACAGAACAATGTTGCTTGTGTTTTAATATAAACCATTGCCAACCTGGTGGATAAAGATAAAAAATGAAATCTGCTATGTACACATACATGTTCACTTGGTGTAAAAATTTCATCAAGGTGCTTAAATGTCACCTGTTTTTTGTTCCCTGGATGTAATAGCAGAACAATCTGTTTCCCTCCTGCCATATACAAAATGATGATTATCATGAGGAGTTAGACTGTTAAAGTCCAGATTAAACTTCCGGATCATGACAGATTTCCGAGCAAAACAGGATAGACAGGCAGGACATAACATTGGGAGGAATTTTATTTGAATGTTGAAAAGTGAGCATGTCATAATGAATCTTAGCTCTGTGCCACTAAAAGTTGAAGACTGATTGATTGGTGGATGTCATGATATTATTGGCTGTAATTGGTTCAAGCTTACGTAAACATGTTATGTTTTGTTTTACAGGAAGAAAACATGGTTGGATTTTGATATAAGAAATTGATTTTTTTGGCTTATCTTGTTAAACAGGTGCACAATATGACCAATGATGTGATCTAAAAGGATTAAAAAGCCATTTTTCATTTCATCTCGATTTGAATGACAACATGATAAGGCCTTTTTGAAAAAAATGTTCAAAGCAGAGGCTGTTGCTGTAGTTTCCAGAGGGAGGCAGTGTTCTCATTCAGCGCACATAAACATTCTTCACAGCATCCATTTTGCCTCCAATTCTCTGCAGCTCTTAAACTGTAAAATGATCGCCAGCCATAGAAGCAGCGAGCTGCTAGTTATCTTGTTATTGATGTGGGCACTGTGAGGAGAAAGGACTGCCACGTTCTGGTGGGCGAGAGGCCGGAGCACAACAACACAATAAAAGAAAGATGGAATGCCAGGAATGGGAGAGTAAAACCTCCCTCAGAGAACAGACAAAGCTGTGGCTGTGTCACACTTAAAACCTGGAGCATGTTTGGAAATACCATAAAGTTGAGCTGTTCAGGGGGTTTTGACCACACGCGGTGAAGCAGTTATCAACTACAATGGATGTTCAAACCTGGTCACAATTCAGCCTGAAAATTATTTCAAATATTTCAACCCCACCTACACTTGGCATCTACTATAATCCTATGAAAAAAAAAAAGAATGAATAGCTTGTGTGTTATACATCCAAACATTTCTTAAAACACACACGACACACTGAGGGTTTTACAAAACTACCTCAAATACTTTGAGAATCACACTCCAGTATGCAGCAACGTGTGTGTTTGGTGGTTATGCTTTACATCTGTCTTGGCAGCCTGTCAAGAGCATCATCTGGTTACCAATTCTGTTTGTTCTGAAACTGAACATGCTTTGTATTTATCCTCCCACACACGACCACAGCAGGGAATCCAATAAGTTAAAATCAAGCAGAGTTTAATGAGTAAAAACCTCTTTTAGCCAGGATCTGCTGACATGCGGTGGAGAAGGAGAGATAGAGAGAGACTGATGAATGTATTTTGAGACAAAACAGACCACACCGTCACATGACTGGTCTTGGTAAATACTTTATATGCAATTGTTTCTTGATCTTTGCAAACACTGTATAGAAAACACTTAAGGTAACATTTTTTCAAACATTTAAAGCGCGCCTGAGCTTTCAGACAGACATGACACAGTAATCTACAGCTTTATAAACATTCTCTCCCTCTGGCCTGTCCATTCACATACACACACACACACACACACACACCTCACCACACTTCCCGCCACATACAATCCCTTCCACACACACACGCGCGCATCGCTATCAGGCTCTCCACTTATTATTCACAGTAGGCTTTATAACACTGTTTCTGTATCGTATGATGGTTCTCAATCAACATATTTTTTATTATTTAAAATAGCTATCAACATTTATGCTGTAATATTTGGAAAGTGATACATTTGTATTTACATAAGCTTATTGAGCGGGATTCAAATACAATGTGTGTGTACATATGTATAATCGTATGCAGGTGTGTGTGTGTGTTTGAGTCAATGGTCGATTTCCGCCGATAGCTGTTCAACACAGTCCAGTTAGAAAAGAAGAGAGTGGCGTGGAGCTCTGATGTGTTTTCTGCCCCTCAGTCGCTGAGAGAGGCGATGCAGGGAAGCAAGGGGAAGCTCCCTTACAGCTGTCTGTGATAGCACGAGGAGAGTACGGGAGACAGAAGTGACCGGAGATGGTGCGCGGCACGTTGGACTCATCATACATTCAGCAGAGGCCAGGAGGCGTCAGTTGTTATCTTGGACGGCTGTGATTTAGGGTCCTACTACAACCTCGCGCTGAGTGACTGGCACATTCAGACTCTCACACTCATGTAGACTTTTTTTCTTTTCTTATGAGATTAAAAGTAAGAAAACGTGGCAAATGGGCATAATACCGTGTCTGATTTTAAAACGCCTCCATAAGCATCAAAAACGGATGCTTCTAGGGCGAGAAGTCTTCACTTCCAGCTAGTCATACGATATCCCCCTTCCTCCTCCTACTAATCCTCACCTTTTCTCTTTCACACATAGAGATGCAAGCACTCGTGTACATTCATATACACAAAAAGTACAGAAGCAATTACACCTACATACACACACAGAAAAACAACAACAAAAAAAAAAAAAGGTTTGCACACACATATGGCCACACGTACACATTGGGACCTGGGTAAGAGACCAAACTAATGTGAGAGGAAAGTGAGGCACATAATCTGACAGGCAAAATACAGCCCGAATTTTGGTATACTCAAAACAGAAGTCAGATGTGGATGATTAAGGTGTTGCAGGCTTTCAGCCTTTCGCGAGAACTTCTAAAATGTAACATCTACTTAGCACCTATACCCTTCCAGGTGCCTTAATCTGAATCTTTAAGTACCTATTAAACAGAGACAGAGGTAGAAGCTCTGGCTCCATTGTCCACATGAGTAAAAGCCATATTGGCAAATCGTTTTGGGGTTCAACTTGGACTAAGGTACCATCGTGATGACATGAGTAGTGCTTAAAAGGCTTAGCTTTTCTTTCACATCCTCATTTGCTATTACCAAGGTCGAAGGCATTGTAACAGAGATCCACATAATTAAACATTTAAAGAATTTATGTGCTCCAACAGTCTCATAAACTCTGGGTTGGGACCCAAAATAAGTCACAGGCCTATTTCTGCTGGGTCCCTAAATGGCAAGAGTAGCAACAGATTTTTCATGAGTTGGGGTCTGAAGAAAAGGGATTGCATTTTGTTGTTCCCTTGATGAGAAAAGCTTAAGAACCACAAACAGTGTCTCCTCTGGGTGCAGGAGTGACAGTGGTGGGAAATGGATATGTCTAGTCAATCTCTTGAGGGCGTTTACAGAGGTGCTTGAGAGGCCCCCTGTGGGTCTTTGAGGGCCATTCATTAAAAGTGGCAGCACTTTTCTATCCCTGTATTTAATGTATGTCTTTTGTCTTTTACTTTCCCTTTATTTAAAAGCTATGTCATCATCCTGGGCGTGTTGGTTAACGGGGTAACTTAATTTTGTTCCAAATTGATAACAGAAAGAGGGACAGTAGGGAGAATGAGAGAGAGCAGGTAATCTGTCCATCCTTCCAGTCACCCCTCGCTTTGTTAGGATGGGTGTTCAGGGGTTTAGGCGAGTGTCAGTTCAACCGTCGTCTGGGGTCGAGTCTTCAGGGGTGGATGAGTCCTCGGCGAAGTCGTCCGACGAGCCTCTCTTGTGGATGCGGCCGTCGCTGCGCATGCTGTGGAAAGTCTTGCGGAAAGCCTCCATCATCGAGTGCGCCAGCTTCTTAGCCTCCAGCTTGCTCTCGCACTCCACGGCGTGGCAGTCCATCTGGAAGGACAGGTCGTCGTTGATCTCCCGGTAGATCCAGGCAAACACGTTGGGTCTGACGCTGTGGTCGGCTGTGCAATAGGCGATGCGCGCCACTTGGTAGGTGTCCATGGTTACTGAGGCCTCGCCGTGCTCATCCAGGTGGTGAAGACGCACCTGGAATGGCCGAATCTCCAGCAGAGAGTTGCCCGCGGGGCAGGTGCCCTGCTGCTGGGTCAGGGCACGGCGCTCTACCAGACCGACCACCGCCGACTCTGTGCAGCCAGACAGGAACTGGGTCCCAAAGATGGTCACCTTGCCCAGGTAGGTCACCTGCAGGAAATGAGACACACACACAGATACTATTAGACTCGCATAAAAAAGGTTTCTTTTTCCACTAGGACAACCTATAACGACCATAAATACGCAATTGGCCACTGATACACCACTACCCTTTCAACAGAGTCACAGCTGTAAATGGAAAAAACAACAGGAAAGGGATTCAAAAACACCATAAAAATGTCAAAAGATCATATATCTTGTAAAAAACCCTGCTCCTCGGATGAAACGTTCCCTTTCATACTGAGAGATTCCTCCAGGAAAGTGTCAAGAAGATTCACGTGAAACATTTGTGACCTGAAAAAGGAGCATCCGCAGAACATTGGACGGTTCTACAAAGAACTTATGTGTTTGTGTTCAGCTTTAACACCAGGATACTACAGGTCCCTTGCTGAGTCACTGTCATGATGTAAGAACATTGTTATCAGGGTAAAAGATGGTCCAACTCACTACTTAATGGGTCTTTATCTCTTTCTAGTGGAGTGTACACAAAGTGTCTAGCAGAGGTAAAACAGAGCAAAAACATTATTTTTAAAAAGCAAAGTTGGGCCAAATTTTTTATTTTGAAATCACCTCCACACGTTTTCAATATCAAAAACATTCTTTGTAAAAGGTACTGAAAGGTCATCAATGTGGAGCAAAAGTGTAATAATAACATTCCACCGTCAGTTAATGAATTTAATGTTCAGTATACCTCTTTAGGTTAATTAACCCCAAAAACTGGGGTGCCTTAAGTCTCTCTGCATAGAGGAAGATGTGTTTTAAGAGCTAGTGGTGGTGATAAAAGGCTCTACTAATTTTCTGTGGTAACCGTGCTGACATGCTGACGGTTGTGTGTTCTTTCCCAAAGAGAGAAAACACTATGTTGAGCTGTGGCTGCAACAAGGACCATAGAATACCATAGTAATGACACCGCATACCAGCAGAGCGATAGACTGAGGAGATGGAGAGGGATAAGGGGAGAGAGAGAGCTAAGACGTGAACAAAGCTGGAGTTTTCAGGGGGAACGTGGCCAATTGCAGAGCGGTCCAGGAATAATGGCTGACTTGTGTGCTTTCTCTACATGGTGTTCTTTATGGCTTTATAAAAATACACAGAGGAGGAGCCTGCTACGAGTCAAACACTCAAAAGAGTTTTCACTCCTGTCTGTGTTTATACTGGGGCAGGGGAATACTCCTCTCTCAAGAGTTCATTACAGCTGGCTTATTTGCAGCACACATTTGACACATGGCTGCAGATAGGTGCAATGATAAGTGTGAATAGATAACTGAACATCAAGCAAAGACGTGTATTATATAAGTATATAGATGTGACCTGCAATTGTGGATTTAATATCAAGCCAGTCTGTGGTCAATCACACTTTCCCCTAAAGAGATTTCATTAATATTTTATCTTCAAGTATTTCCAATTCTTACATTTTATCATTCTGATAACAGCAAATCAACACATACCAATGTCAGACTGACACAGAACACCAGAAACATGACAGAAAGCAGACACCAGTGTCCTATTTTATTTATCATATGATCTGACTGCTTCTCTTCTTTCACAAGTTTTGTTTAGTCTGCAACCATCATGTCTACCTTTCTCTGCCGTGATTCTGACTGAATGGGATCTTTCAGAGTGCGCATGTAGAACAATCAGCCAGTCACTGGCTCTCTGAGTCCGCCAGCCTCTCGGTTAGATGGGCAGTTAGACTTGCGTAGGATAGGAGTAGCATTTACCAAAAAGCTACAGATGAAGCTACCCTTTAGTTAGGGTAAAACGTTGTAACGTGCCAAATTCTTTTGTCAAATCATGTATTGTACGTAATCCAACAGTTGTGGAGCCCAAAAGAGTTCTTTCCATCCTTAATTACACACAAACACATGCATGTTAGAACTAGAAAATCATATAAAAACATGAAGAAATGAAAATAATGGAGAAATGGAGTGACAGTACAATGGGGGGGGAAGAAAGAGGAAGCTAGTGATGAATAGAAAATAACAGAAACAAACTGTAAAATGTAATATTAAGGGAAAAGTTCAACATTTTGGAAAACGCACTTATTTGTTCTCTTTACAAAAGTGAGATGAGAAGGTAGATATCAATACCATGTTTGAGAGTGGTATCAATGTTCTCATCTCACTCTCATAAAAAAAACTAATAAATTCCCCAAACTTGCTGAAATATTCCTTTTGAAGTGAAATAAATGTTGAAGGATGTTTCTGATATAGCTCCCTTTTATAAACAAGACACATTTATGAAATATAAGACGGCTACATAAATATCCTGCAAACAAAAAGTTAGCAACTCATGCTACAAATTTAATGATAAAATCAGAGATACGTCTCCAATGTGGGCAATAACACTCTCCTAGTTTTCTAGAAGGCAAAACAATGTAGAAAGATATATAAAAATATTGCATGTGGCAGTCAAGCCGACTGGTGAATGATACTATTAAAAAAAACTATCAGAAAGATCCGTATTGAAGCTTACTCAAAAGTATTATCCGTGGTATCTGCTCCAAATATAAAACACCAGTATCCTACCACTATGGTGGATGGTGGTGGCCCCTGAAATACCGCGACTGCAGCGTGACATGACATTGATTCCCAGTTTCCTGTATGCAACAGTAACAGATCCAGTCAGGGAAAGCAGCTGCCTCCTCATGCCTGGTTTTCATAAGCGGCGACCGCTGGGTGGGACATGCAGCCTTTGACCGGATCCATCATTCAGCTGAGTACCACAGATCTGCAGGAGCAGCCTGGAGGCAGGGTGGTTTGCTAGTCGACCACACTGACACCCTATCGCAGCCAAAAGGCGGTCAGTCACTCAGCCAGCCAACAAATCCAAAGACCGCGCCAAAATACATCAACCATCCAAAGTGTGCTATTTCTATGTTGAACAGCAATAAAGAGTCGTTATAGACTTCTTTTCTTTGTCTCTCCTATTTTGATATCGAATTACTTGTTTAAACTTTGATCGTTTCTTCTAAATGGCCGGCTTCCTAGTTGAATGAGGGCAAACTGCTTTGCCAGGTTTAATTTTCTTGGAGCATCTGGGTGTTGGCCAAAACACTGAGAGGCAGCTAATGTCTTCTCTCTATCTATAGGCTACATGTCGGCATTACTCTTCGTCTTTGTTGATGCTTTGTTCGTTTCTGCTCAGAAAGTGATGTAATTAAAGTGCCTGCAAATAATGTTCACAACTCAGGAGGAGAGAATTTCATTTTGCCCCAACTAATCAATAGTTACTGCCAACGTTAATTGATTTTAAACTTGACAATAGTCACACAAAGTTAAAAAGCTTCCTCTATTTACATGGAGGAGGTGTTAAAGAGGGGGAAAGGGGAAAGAGAGAAGTATTGTAGAAAGATCAAGAAAGGACAGGTAGAAAAGCAATCATCTTCATTTGAGGTAAACAAAATTAAATTGCTATAATTGGTATAATACAAAACGCAGGATTTACTGAGTAAACTGTTGGCACGTTGTCAGAGTTTGCATGTCTGGCCATGCATGTCTTTGAACTATTTGGGCTGATTGTTAAATTTCTCTCTGAGTTTGAACTTCTTTCCAACTGCAATGCTTCATCACTGACTGACTGGAACTGAAGATCTGGAACTTTTCTCTGTTGTGAGCCAGACAAGTGGAGTGAACACAGACCAGACCAACAAGTATGTGACAACAGGTGTGTGTGTGTGTGTGTGTGTGTGTGTGTGTGTGTGTGTGTGTGTGTCTGCGTGTCTGACCAAACATTTGAGTTTGTTTCTTTAGCTGAAGAGGAAATTGTTGAATTTCTTGAGCAGGAAAGATGACAAATAAAAACTGTTTATAGGGCCTTGTTCATAAAAAAACAGATACACCACTAAAACTTGGATGTTTTTTTTTTATCTGCAGTAGTTGAATAACCCGTTTCAAATGCAACATTTTTCCTCCTGGGCTTAGACAACACTGACCCCATTTACACTTGGTATTAAAATGTGGTCTAGGTGAATATAGCATCTGTATAAGGAACGCTGAATGTTTGTGCATTCATGAACACGCAGTCACACTGAATGCAAAACTAAATGTGGATTTTATGCCACATAAGTCCTAGCAGGCAAGGCTGCTAATAGCAATGTCATAAAAAAATGAATAAAACCTTCAGAGGATGCTAGTATTTCGATATAAACACATCACAAAACATGAGACGCTGTTAGACTGAACTCAGTAAATGACAGTGATCAACTACACGATCCTCCCCATCAGGCTCGCTTTGCGGTAACTAATCATAGTTGCATGTTGGAATATCAAAACCATTTTTTCCAGTCCAAGACACTGAAGGCAAATTATTCATTGTGTCACATATGAGGGATGCATCTGAGGACCATGTGTGTTTGAATGGAGTCACAAATAATTCACACAATATATAGCGTAAAACAGAAATTTTAAAAGGGGACATATGCACATTTCCAGGTCTATATTTATATACTGGGGCTCTAGTGGTATATCAGACAGGCTAAATTAAAGCTCTACATTATCTAATGCTAGCCAGCGGTTATACATAACATTTGTTAGCCTAGCACTAGCTAATGTTAACTAGCTTAGGTAATGTTAAAACTCAAACTCATAACAATCTTAATTTGCGCATCATAATTGGTTTCGGCCTCTCCTGACTGACAGTTATTTGTTAGCTGAATTCACTAATGTTATCGAGCTAGTTACTTGGTTAGCTAACTCCCTAAGACCTAGCCTGCTAGATACCTAACCTGTGGAAGCAGGTGGTAATTCTGCTGGTGTCCTCGTTGTTTCACCTGCCGGCTCTGCTACTAGTCCTGCTGCTGGAGGGGTTATTTCGGTCGTCTCGACCTCAGGGCTTGCAGCTTTGAAATATCCAGTTAGCTTGGTGATTTTTCTTAACAGCTGTGACTCCCGCTGCCCTTTCTGTCTTTGATATCTGGGTTTTTGAGCTACGCTTTCACATTTTTTTCCAGACATTTTTGCAAACGTGGCTTTTGAAGTAAACTTCTACTCAAGCCAGGAAACTGCCATACGTATAAACAGTTGAAGAACAGCAACTCATTCAATGGACGATCAAGACAGGCAGGTCATACATTTACCGATCACAGGGGCTTTAATTCACTTTTTCAGGGTATCAACCTCTCTTCTCCCTAGTGAATTTTATTTTATTTATTTTTTTCCTGAGCCTCGTGGGCTCTTTCGCGTCGTCAGGCCCCAAGGCTGGAGCCCTGGTAAGCAAGTGCATTAAAACAGCGTGGTCTGGAAGCAGGCAGCTTGCAGAGGTGGACTCGAGACAAGTTACCGGGTGACTTTAACAGCTGCAATATGTGTGTGTGTTTATCTGTGTCTCTTTCTGAGAGAGTGTGAGTTTATCAGGACCGTCTCCAAAGATACATATCATGGGTTATGACTGGAACAACGAAGAGACACACTGACTCAATGATCGTAAATTCTGCAGATGGAGAAGAGACCTGATGCAGGTTGGACTCACTGACAGTGCAGAAATTAGACGCTTTCTGACTCTCCAAGCCAAACTTTTGAGACTTGTGGGGCTGCTCTGTATGAAGAAAACCACTTGCGGTATGTGCGTGTCACTAGACTTTCTACACATCATCAAGCCCTGTATAAAATTGATACATCAATCCGTCCATCCCAGACCAGAACACATCTGCTGTCCTGTGCTCTGGCTGCCTGCTCACCAGTCGTCTAAGTGCTGGCATGTCAGGCAGGCATCTTAAATCATTCCAGAGATCTACAGAGTCCTCCCCTTTGTTTCAACTTTCCATGTGTTTCTCCTCCACTCTGAAACCCTGTTGTCTACTTTTCGCTTAACTTCACTTTCTCCTCTCTTTTTTACTTCCCTGCACACATCATCAGTCCCCCCCCGCCCCCACTTTCACCTCTCGTCTATCCTCACATCCCCTCTACTGTTCTGTTCAGTGCTCCCTTCTATGGCTAATTGTTAATTGTTCCATACCGTCAAACTGAAGATATTGATTCCATGTGAAGTGATACACAGACAGAAATAAAGATCCGTGAGAGGAGCGAAGGCCTTGGGGGCTGCAAAGAAGGAATGCTACAGCACGGAGAGAAATGGAGCAAACATTGACAGAAAAAACAGACAGAGGCTGAAGAAAACTATGAGGAACAAGGGAAAAAAGTAAAGGTTGAAATGTAAACTATCCACTGGACTTCTTCAGACAAGAGACTAAATATATGTGTGTGCGCATTTGTGTATTTTTAATGCAAGTAGATACTGCAGCTATAGGACGCGTTACATTTGTACTGTACCTGCTTTGTGGGAGAGACAAAAATCAAAGAAAGGCATGTGAGAGTGTTTGTGAGTATGACAGAGAGAGGGGAGGAGCATGGTTAAACATTTGCATGTGTGGTGAGACATGTGGCCACCATTACTGACTCTTGGTTTATGGAAGACATTGTCCTTTCCTATTCTCTCTCTCTTTCTTTCACGTACGCATGGGAAAACACACACTTGGAAAGATTAGCATTCAGATATCTCAAACTTTTAGCTCAGTGGTTCCCAACATGGGGGTTGGGACACTCCAGGGGGTCTTAAGATAAATCTGAGGGGTCACAAAATGTTTAAAGGGATAATTAAGACAGATGGTTTACAGCCATGTTATCGGCTGACAACCCTTGGATGGTTAACGCTAGATTAAAAGTTAAGGGATCATCAAAGTTATTACAATTCATCTTTGACCGACCGACCGCGTTGCCATTTCGAGAGCCACGCCACTAGTAGGGCTGAGCAATATGGACAAAATCAAATATCACAATATTTTTGACCAAATACCTCAATTTTGATATTATGACAATATTGTAGGGATGACTATTGGTGCTTTCACAAAATATTTACACAATGAGATTTTTGATAACTGATTACCAGTAATGTGGATACAACGAGTAAGTGGGTAAAGGGAAATAGTATAACAGCTAGAACAGTCTTGTAAGTTCAGAAAATTATATCACTTTACTGTAATGCAGCCTTTAAACCCAGGAAAAGACAACGCTTATGCCATATCATGATATAACAATATCCAAAATCTAAGATGATATCTAGTCATATCACAGTATCGATAAAATATTGATATATATTACCCAGCCCTAGCCACTAGTATTTCTGTTGCTCTAATTTTTGCTTTTTTTTCTTGTCTAGCTATTTCTACCTCTTTCGGGCCTCCAAATTCACTCTGATGACATGATGTGACAAGGAAAAATCACTTTTTGGTTCAAGTGCTCATAACTTATATCCTCACTGAGGCCATGATGTGATTTGATGTCACAAGAACATACTGTCTCATTCTGAGCGGTCAAAAACTAAGTTGCAAATCACTGCTCTGCTTCCCAACGTCTTGGTTTATCTGTGCTTAAGGACACATATAGCAATTATTAGGCATGTTGTGCAAATATGTGCATGCTGGCTTCAGCTATGTCTCCACATGTTTACAACAAACACTATTACTTATTAAAAACGTATAATGAAGCACATACATGCCAACACTGTCACTCTGTCACCGCTGTTTATAAGCGCAACACTTTCTGTGTTAAATGATAAATGAGTCAAACAGATTTTAGCATTTAACTTTTATTTGATGAATCACGTGATGCAAACCCAACAATGCCTGAAAAACCACATTTATGGAATGACAAGGGAGAAGCAGACAGACACAGAGTCAGGGAGCGAGAGAGAAATGTATTGTTGTAAACAGATGGGGAGAAAAGCTGATAGAAAGAAAGTGAATGCAAAGAACGACAGAAGAAAGTGAGAGATCCACAGAGGGAGACAGAAAAAACATCCGCAGCCCTGCAAGCGAGCCGGTGGGAAGAGAGACAGGAACATCCTGGTCCACTCACGCACAACACACACTGTCTATGTGTCTGTCTGTGTTAGCGTGTGTGTATATTTGTGTGTAAGCACACAGGCATGCATGTGCGTATGAGAGGTGTAGAGCTAGGGCAGCTGCTGCTGCTGCTGCTGCTGGAGCCACAGCTGGTTCAGCTATCAGCAGAGAAAGGAACAGAGGAGATGAGAAGAAAAGAGGAGGAGGTATGGGAAAAGGAGGAGGAGGAAGAGAGACTTGGAGGAATCAGCGAGGACATACCTGTCCCTACGGAAAGGCTTTGGGAACATGGAGAAAGAAGAAGAAAGGGGATGGGATGACAGGAAGAGGGGCTGAGCGCAGAACAAGGAGGTAGTTGTTGAGGAAAGCAGTTGGGTCCTGTTGGATCAGATCTGGGAACAGACTGTAATGTGAAGGTACAAACAGTCAGCAACACTTCTGGAACTTGTCGTTTTAGCATCAAGCTCTTTCCCAGACACTGGTCCAAGGACAAACAGGTGGTGCAGACAAAACACACAGTCTATCTGTCATTCTGGGCCTGTTTTCTACTCCGCCTCCACTGTGCCATCCAGTTGTAAGTTTGTGGTCTTTTCCAAATGGCCTGAAATAAGAATGTGTTGTTTTTGTTCATACTTTAGCAGTTGACTATTTGGAAACCCATCAGACCAGTATCTGGCAGTGGTGACTATGGTTGGGCTGATGTAAAAATTTTCAAACTGGTTTCATATTAAGCCAAATACTGGACCACCACTAGGTGTCGCACATGACTCAGCTGCTCTTGAATGGAACATACTGGGAGCCCGTGAATTAGAGTATAGCGGACAACTGAATGACACATAGTATTTTTATTTCTCACAACAACCATTCAATTTAACTCTTCTTCTTGTGTTACGGTTGTGTGTAGCTGCAGTGTTTCCTTTTTAATAGCCAGGAACACCACGGCTACACACAACACAACTTGGCTATGCTATGCTATACAAGCTAATTTTAAAAGGAACAGTTTAACATTTTGGGAAATTGTTTATTTGCTTTCTTGCAGAGTTAGGTGAGAAGATTGATACTACTTTAATGTCTGTACTGTGAATATGGAGCTACAGCCATCAGACTGTTAGCTTAGCTCAATACAATGACTGGCAATTGGCCTCAACATTGAGCCTGGCTCTGTCCAAAGGTAATAAACTCTGCCTGCCAGCACCTTTGAAGCTCAGCAAAATATATTTAGTGAAGTGTAAAAATTAAAATTTGCTATTTTACAGGTGGTCATGTTACCAATTGCCAGGCCTATTGCCACAAGTAGAAACTCAAGAAAGTTATGGGTTTACATTAAGATTTACCAGATTTCTCATACTATTCCTTCCTATTCCTTTATTCAAAAGTACCAGCACCCCTGTAGCCTTGTGGTTAAGATGCAGACCACATAACTCGCTATGTATGTGGTTCACTTCTAGCTGTGGACCTTTATTGCATGTGATACCCCTCTCTCTACCCTTTTTTCCTGACTCTCTGCCCTTTCAATTATTAAATAAAAAGCAAAAGAAAAACTTTTTAAGTTACATTATTCAAATGGAGTTGAAAGCAGATGCACAAGCTATATTTTCAATTATTCTACACATAAATGAAAATTCATAGATTAAGCAGCCTACTCAGTAGCCTATCAGCCAATATTAGCTTATTACAGATATATTGCATTGGCATATGTCCGCTGAGTAGCAAGTAGTAACAAGAAAATAAAATTCATGGAAACTGTGTGTGTATTTTATGTGTTTATGTAAAAATATTAATATCAAATTAATATCAATATCAAAAATCCAGTAGCCCTTTGGCTGTAGTCAGTATTACACTGGAATAAAGACAGTTACTGAGCCCAGTGTAAAAACGAAACACTGTGTACTAAAGGTAAAACACAAACGTCACACTGTCAGAGAGGGAGGTTACCCTGGCGTCCTCCCTCAGTAGGCCCCTGTGTCTGGATCCCCCTACATGACTGGGAATCCACTGCTTGGGAATGCAGCATTCTTGAGGAGGTTGTTAACATTCCTCTAAACTTATTGAATCAGCACAGCACAGCTGGCTCCGCTTGCCACGGCATGCAAAGATGGATGAGGTTTTTTTTAAAAGTGCTGTGTGTACTTGCTTGTTTGTGTTAGGGTTGCGCGGTGAGAAGAAGGTGCTGTGTATATGTGTGTGTATATGTGTGTGTATATGTGTGTGTGTGTGTGTGTGTGTGTGTGTGTGTGTGTGTGTGTGTGTGTGTCAGTGCGACACAGAGTCTGAGTGTTTCAATGTAAGTCAAGACAGGAGCACCTCAGTGTATATGAAAGAAGCTTTCACATCCATGACCCCTTGTGTACAACCTACTATAGCATAAGAAATCTCCATATGATGGCAATAAAATTTGTTGAAGACTCCACATTAACTTTTTAGTCTGGTGACACTGGTGCCAGGAGCATTTTCAAATACTGACCACAAAATTTGGTCTCAACCACAAATTTGCTGCAGTGCCAAAGTGTATTCCTGTGTTTTCCTTACCATCACATGCAAATAATTTAACTGGCTCCATCAGGAGAAGGACTACTACAGATTTTTGCAGAGACATTGTTCTGTGCATAAATATAAAATATGTTAATGGGGGGAGAGCAGATCCACTCACATCAGACCATCCTGATTCTTGTCACACTGGAGAAACCAGTAAAATGTTAATTGGCATTGGAATTTTTACTTGAATATGTAAGTAAAATTGTTGTTCTCTGTCTATGTGAAGATCCCTTTGATCCATCTTGATGGTTCAGCTAAATAACAACTAACAATTATTTTCATTATCAATTAATCTGACAATCATTTTCTCACTCGATTAAATCATTTTGGCTGTGAAATGTCAGCAAATACTGAAAAACGTCTGTTATAATTTCCCGCATCCCAAGTTGATGTCTTCACGTGTCTTTTTTTGGTCCGACCAACAGTCTTAAACCCAAACATATTCAGTTTACTATAATGTATAGTACAACAAAGAAAAGCATCAAATTGTCACATTTGAGAAGCTGGAACCAGCAAATATTTGGGATCTTTGCTTTAGAAAGAAACTAAAACACTTAAGCACATTGAGTTTACGCCTGTCGTATGAAATATGCTATATTAATAAATTTGACTTGACTTGACTTATTCAATCATCAAAATAGTTGCTAATTAATTTTCTCATCAACTAATTGTTGCAGCTCTAATGGAAATGATCCTGTGGTGAAGGTCACAGCCTTCTTGTGTCACCGCCCGTTAATCAGGTTGATTTATCTGATTTCAGTTGAAGATCCTAACCAGCCCTTACAGAATCAAGTATCACAATATGTATTTAACTAAATACCTAAATATGGATATAAATATATGACTGCTAGTGCATTCAAAATATTTAAACACAATATTTCTTTTTTCTGATAGAAAATCATTGATAATGTGAATATGATGACTAAACTGAGATCATATCTGTTAATTTCATTACATTACAACCCTGAACTGCAGCCCAGTCTGGCTGCTCCACTGATGAGCAGCAGTGCCAGCAGAGACAACACACCACTCAACCTGAATCCAGACTATCTTTAACACCTTTCCGCTCCAGTTGTCATACAAGCATTTGAATAACAAAATAGCAAGCCAATAATTCTCAAGTCAATAATTCAGTAAATCATGTCTTAATCTATAAACACACATGCAAAAATGCAAGAATATTGATACAAGGGCTCCAACAGACAGCGTCACAGACACACACACACACATTCACCAGGGAACTGGGAGAACCGGTCATCTCAGCTGAGAGGTTGCTAATCATCTAAATGTCATCACTGTGTGTTCTGTTCTCTGTTCGCTGGAGAATAAGTGATGGTACGCCCAGCACACTGACTGACATCAGAATACCAAGTACAGCAAGACAAAAAGCCTCTCTGGCTAACAGATTAGATAAAGACATGATAGGACCAGTGTGGCCCTGGGCTGTTGGCTTGAATGGCGTCAAGTTGAGAGAAACATACACTATCAGTCGTTTGGGTTTCACTAAACAGTGTACAACCTGTGCTCCTAACTAGTGTTGCAACTGACAATAGGCCTTGTTTCACAGCAGACATTTTGTAATGTCGTACTAGTAAAAAGACAGGTGTTGCTAATGACTTTAACAATGGCTCTGTTGTATTCGAGTGTCCTAGTAAGTCATGACAGTGTAACAGCCAGCCAGTATGCACAATACCAGGAGTCTGAAACTGAAGCAGCTAAGTGGAATTCAGCCATTAATTTTATTATTTACACCTGTGCCTTTTTCCTACTGTGTCAAAGGTATATTAGTCACACTCTGCCTGATGACTGTCAATCACACCTTTATGGCAACGCCCAGGTGAGAGCGGTGTTTCTTTCTACCTTTATAACTTTTTTCAGTGTGACAACGCACTGTCGAACCGTTTTAGTCATCTCTCTGCTCCAGTTGCCATACAGACAAACATCTGCATAGCAAAATAGCATATATAATAATAGCCAATAATTCTATCATGTCTTAATCACACACAAATAAAAAATGCAAGAATATTGATAAAAGGGCTCCAAATAATTGAAATAATAACATAATTAACACCTATTAAGCAACAAATTCACAGTTTTGAGCTTTCTATGCCTTTAAAAGGAATAGTTTGACATTTTGGGAAATCTGATTCATTTTCTTGACAAAATTTAAATGAGAGGAATGATAAAACTTTCATGTTTGTCTGTTAATGCTACAGCTACTGTCAGCGGCCGGTTAGCTTAGCTTAGCAATAAGAAACCGCTTCCTGTCAAGAAATAGTCTGGCACAAAATCTCCAATTAAAATGAAAGATGTTGTTTTTAAACTTTTGTACTGATTAAACAAACAAGATATAATGTCTTAATTAGTGAGCTTTAGAGGTGCTAGCAGGCAGATTTTGTTAGCTTTGGACAGAGCCAGGCTTGCTAATTTCCCCTGTGTCCAGTCTTTATACTAAACTAAGCTAACCAGCTGCAAGGTGCAGCCTTATGTTTACCAAACAAACAAGATCTTCTCATTTAACTCTCAGCAAGAAAATGAATAAGCGAATTTCGAATAATAGTTTCAGCTTTACTCTCGATAGACTGAATTCAAACACAACAAAATCACACGTAAACACGTGAATTGTATTTTGAGCAGACTCCAAAAGTAATTTAACGTTTATCTTGGAGTATGACTGAGAAGCTGGCATAGCTGCAGAGTGCAATGAACACATTTTCTCAATGGATGTGAAGTGGGCGACATTGACAGCAGCAGGCCAGGCAGGCAAAGATGAGAGGTGGCCTTTCATCCATGCTAGCTGTTAGCTTTGGCAGCGGGACAGCGGCCCTCAGCCAGCCTTCCTGCCTGCCTGCAAACTGGGAGCACAACTGGGGGCTGGGAGAGGACTGAGTGAAGCAGGAGGGGGATGAAGAATGGAAAAAAGGGAATGTAAAACAGTCCATGTGGTTAATAAATGGTATCATATTGTGTTGTAGCACATAAAACCCAAGCAGGAAGGATGGCAAGGAGTAGCAAAAAAGACCATTGTTTCCTCAGTTTTCTCCCTTTCTCCCATTTCAACGCAGAGGAAAATAATGTCTGGGAGCAGAGGTGCTAAAGCAGGTGGGCAGACAGATATGCAGACAGGCAGGTAGTGACTCAGACAGGAAGTTACACAAGCTAACAGATGCAGGCGGTGAGGCAGACGGACTTGCATACTGTAAGGAGGTAGCAGACAGATTTTTTTTTTTTTTTTTTTGTGGCTGGTATTCTGCTGAATAGCTGTAGTGGTATCCATGGCAACATGGCTTGGCATCCTCGGTAAAGCTGGAAAGAGCAGAGAGTACAGAGGAGAAGGCAGCGAGTGGATGTTGGGATTCACACTAGACAGAGAGGGATATCAAGTCCAACTATGGGCACCGTTCACCTAGGCGTTACATCAATATTTATCTATCACAGCAGTGATTGCCGATAGGATGATACAAGAAGCGGCTGTGTGTTGCTGCAGCCTGGATTCACTAATGTGCAGTGAAATCTATGCATCATCACACTGAAAATTAAAATATTGTCCAAGTTGTTGGGTTGTATGTTAAGCCACAAAACTTTGCCAGTGCATGACTGGTAATTAAAAGTTACCAGTCATGCGAGTTCGGAAATTAAGTATGACGCACGGGAGAGAGATGAGTCAATAACGTGTGACAACACTACATCATGGAGTTACAGCTGTAGTATGTGAGTTTTTAAACATTTTTTTAGTTGGTATGCTCTAAAGAACATCTTAATGTGGAGAGTTGTTAAAGGCTTCTGTGACTCAGGCTCATTGAACAGCCTGGCAGCAGCATAGAGATACTTCCTTCTCAAGTTTTTAAGCAAGCCTTGTCCTTCTAACCAATAAGAGAAGGCCAAAGTATAGGTAGGTAGGAGCTCACAGATGTCAATCAATAGATGAACGCACGTCTTCCTCTTTTAGTGAGGCTCCAAGCTCACATGCAAGAATGGGAAAGCACCTTTACGTCCAGTTCCTGGGGAGAAATCAATACACCAGGGGCCCACAGTCATGAGAATGCAGAAGTGAAGGGCAGGGAGGAGGAGGAGTGCAGTCATTTGCTTTTGAGTCTCATGCTAGCGCTAGCTTGATTTCCAGAACTTGCATATTGTAGCTTAAGTATGAAGTAAAAAGTCATAAAGATCCAGTGAAATAAAAGATAAATTATCCAAGTTTTTATCTGTTCATTCGTTATCATGTTATCTCTTGGTACATGCCAAATATACATGTTTTTAAATCCTTTTTGAGTATGTATACATCACATTCTTTCTCCTTCATATTCCTGCATAATATTTAATATGTTTATGACTGCCCCTGCACTTGGGTTTAAACATAATTACCCAATCAAATCTGATTTAGGGTGACCTGCTAACTCCGATCATATAAAGCCATACCCGACTGCTAGCTAGCAGAGCATGAAAAGTGAATTTGGATGAGTGTGTTTAGATATGATTTTGGGAAAAACTTTGTTTACATTTCCAAAATATAATTTATTTATTTCTCCTATCTAACAACACAAACTATAACTTTTCAATTACTGTAATTCTCCAGAGACTTATGCTTGCTAAACTATGTCAACTTTAGACAGATCCAATTTCATCCTCAATAGATTTGATCAAATCTAATTGTCACATTACTGAAGCTAAAGATACTCTAAAGGCCATTTCATTGGGCCTTCAAAAACAATAAAGTGTACAAACTGCATGTGGCTGTGCTAAAACTTAATTTGTAAATTCAGTTTGGTCAGTTTGGTAGCTTTATAGTTTATTATGGAGAAGTATCATAAAAAAGGAAGTGCAGTGACTTTATTTCCAGTCATGACATTTTGAGTAGATACTCATTGGTTTACACATATTCTGGGAATTTTCAAGAACCCAAATTAGAGTACCCTGAAGCAACTCTGGTACTGAAACACAATAGAAGAATGCTGATTCTTTGCTAAGTTTTCTGCCAACTGAAATAGCCAAGGGATCGTTTCCATCTGTGTCATGTTTAATATGCAAAGCTGATGAGAATGCAGCAGTGTTCTAGTGTTATCTTACTCGTCTGCTTGTATGTTTTGAGCTAATGAAGAAATGGAAACAGTTATACTTCCCTGCAGTACTCACAAGAGGTGAAAATCTTGCCTGATTTTAATCGGGCCTGGCAGGCTAACAGCTGTTGTTAGGAGACAAGAGGGTGACGAGCAAGAGGAGTGACGAGTGTAACAGGTGAAAGGATTTGTTGTAAATAATACAGTGGGCTTAACAATGTTACATCATCATATTTTTTTAATAATTTAGCAAAGCTGTCATCTGTCAGCTTTTAGTTTTGTGTTCTGTTTTTAATTCAATGGATTAAAGATGATTTTGAACACCAGATTGTATTTATAAATCACATTAAGATTTAAGAGAAAACCCTGCTAATTAACTTGTTTCGGTGTGTTTGTGTGTGTGTGTGTGTGTGTGTATGTATGTGTGTGTGTGTATCCCTCCCAGCCAGACCAAAATCTGTCTGCTCTGCCAGTAAAAACTGACTTATACTTACTTTCACTTCATGTTCACATTTGAACTTTTGACAAATGCAAATGAAGTTTCAGTACAGTTCATGTACATTATATATATATATATATATATATATATATATATATATATATATATATATATACATACACACACATATATACACACACACGTGTGTGACTGCATGTATGTGATAGTGTGTCTGTGTGTGTCTCTGAACACTCCTCGGTGATCCAACAAACACAGACCAATACCAACAGCAAGCATTGGGACTGTGTGTTCCACTTCTGTGTTTGTTGGCAATAATTTCAAGAGGCAATATTTCTCCTCAGAATTTCAAGGCAGCTGCCAGCTTTGAAATGTTTATTCTTGTTTTAGTTTGCTTCATATAGCGAGGTTAAGTTGGAAAAGCTCAATTACTTTTCAGACATGTTTGTTAATGGTACAGTATTAATGACTGAAACAACGTTTAACTTGCAAAACAAAATCACAGCCACTTGAAGCTGTCTCACATGCACCCATGTCTCTGTTTATGTTGTTATGCTTACAATGCTGTGGCACGGATAGGCAAATACATATACACACACACACACACACACACACACACAGACTTGGTTACGTGGTTGGAAGTGTTGTGTGTAATAACAGAGCGTGGCTGTTGGCTATTTTAATCTGCAGCCCCGTTTGTTTTCTGTTTCGAGGACAGAGAAAGGAGAATAGGCTGCGAGTCAAACAGCTCATTGGATCGAACTCTACATCTGACACTTAGCAGAGCCAGAGAGGAGGAAAACAAACACACTCATGGCAGAACACACGCACAAACACGCACATTTAACACAAATAAATCGAGACTGTGTTTCAGATGTAAAAACTGTGTTACTTGGGGGTGTACAATAAAACGTGTGTGTCCAGAAGAAAAAGGAAAAACAGTTGGATTATGGGTCTATTAATGCTATTATAGATTTACTATTCATGGACAGGAATGGATTTAGGGATTATTAGGTTCATGTGATTTTACCTTGTATCCAGCATGGGTCCTGGACTTTGTGAGCGGTGTGGTGGAGCAGAGCTCAATGGCCTCAGGCTCGTGAAAGATCACCGTGGGCAACGGCTCCTTCCTCAGCGTCAGCACATTTAGCTTGGTCTTCAGCATGCTCTGAAAGTGCTGATGGAGAAAAGACAGAAATTGAGACTGTGCTTTAGCCAAACATCCAATCCGTATCAGACAACTGTAAGCATGTAGTTCAACATTTTTAATTTCCAAGTCAACACTGCTGGAGGCCAAAAAAACTGCAACCCCCACACATCAGCATTTTAGTGGTTTTTGTCATTTTTTTGTGTGTAATACAGAACTAGCCTCACAAATATGTGAGATTTACACAACAGTGAAGATAGAAAAAAAAATGCTGCTTTTTGCTCAATACAACTGTTGTGGTACTCCAAGGTGATAAAATACTGATACCAAGGACAACAGGATATTATGTTGTAAACTTTTGTTTGACACGTATTAAAAAAAAAAGATACCATGTATGATACTCAAGCTGCAAGTATTCCAGATTTCCCCTCACACACACACTCCCACAGAGAACACATCGCGGTGGTGAAAACTGGAGATGATGACTGGACGTGAGATGGTGAGGGAGGCCTTATTGCAGCAGAAAGTGGAATGTGAGGTGCAGATAAAGGGAGCTCTGCCCTCACTGCCTCCGTCAAAACAAGACAAGCAAGCCGTCTGCTCTCACACTACGTTACAGTCCACGGCCAGTGTTTCCTGAAGCCGAGCAGAACCACATGGTCGATCTGGCCCCGTGCGTTGTGTGCACCCTGTGGAATTTCTGGGCTTCCTCGAAACAGTCGAGACAAAATGGAGCAGCTAATGAAATCAGGTCGAGAAAGAAAAGGCAGACCTGTGGCATGTCAGCTGGGTTGTGTGTCTGCAGCCTAACCTTATTTATTTAAGACTGTATTGGTCTGGCAATATATCAGAAAGAAAATAAATTCTTGTACATGAGAAATAACATTTGAGAGGCCTGTTGCACCTGCGGATGTTTGGAATCTAATATTCTTAACGGCAATTTGCTTATTTATCGGTTTCTTTGCAGCTCCTCTGAATGACCTTTCTTGAGCCGCCGGCGCAGCTTTAACAGGTTTTGTATAATATGACGGTGAAATGAATTTAACTAGGCATGCTTGCCTCAGGGAACTGGCAGAGACACCACATCAAGAAGCTGCTTTGATTCTGACTTGCAAGGTTACTGTATGTCACTCTCTTTGTTTCATAACTTCATTATTGCTCACTTTCTGCTAGATACAGCTTTAAAACTAGGGAAAGACTTTTGCGTTAGCTACTTTTAACTAGCAAGGTTGGCAAAGACTCTCAGGGCACTCAGGGTGATAGAGGGTGGAGAGCCCATGTCCACCTGACCCTCCCAAACCTCCCTAATAATAATGAGAATCCATGGAGGGTTAGGAGACGACAGGAGCTGTCAGGGAATGGTGTGAATAGCTCTTGTTAGCTTTGGTGATGACAGGATACTTGAAGCGGCTGTAATCATCACCATAATAATAATGTATCAAATGACTGTATTGTCAAAGGCGTCGCTCATAGCGATGAACCTAAACAGAGTTATTGGAGACTCTGCTGCTCCCCTCGGCTTTATGGAGCTTCATAGCGAGTTTCAGCTCACTCTTTAGCCCTCTAACCCACAACTACACCATTTTGGATCCATTCTCACGGCTCTCATAGTGACGTTTTTGGCTGCAAACCTACTGCACACTACACACTCAGAACCAAACAGTAAACAGACACAATTGGTGACTAGCTGGTGAACATAGTGGAGCATTTAGCAGCTAAAGGGCCAGATGTTTCTTCAGGAGCAGATAGAGATAAAAAACAGAGCTAAAAAAGAGTGAATATTGGATTAACATTCACTAAATGGACAGAAACATGACTCCAAATGAATGATAATGTTGCTCCACAACGGCTGGATGAGTAAATATGCGACTGTTTGCTAACAAGTACAACATATTAGCTTGAAAGATGATGCGTCATGAGGTGTTCACAACTTGTTTCTGCTGCCTACAAGTTCAAAAGAATCAGTAAATGCAGATTTAAATACTGAGTACTTCACCTAACTTGAAAAATATTTTGGTATTAGCTACACTACGAGGTCAGCCTGTGTTCCGCTTTTTATACTTACTCACACTTACTATACTTGTGCGTTTCTGCTACCACATTTGGGGGGAGTCAATGAACAAAATGTACCTCATTCTTGGCTATTTGGTTGCGGTTGAGGAGGGGCCACAGAATTTCAACTCTGACATGAAAAAAAAAAATGATTTAATGTGGATTTAATGTGGACGCATTCACTTTTCTCCTTTTCTCTTTGGCACTTCAATACTGTTTTCCGTGTTGGAGCTGCGCACAAGGTCTATTTTTTATATAACAGATGGTCAACATTTTCAGGCGATGAAAGTGGTCAATCCTGCCAATACACGCTAGCATCAATCTTCTCTATTGGTTTGTTGGGAAAAGCCAAGAAGAACATCCTCAATAAACTTCAAGAAGTAGATATAGGTTTGGTGTCCAGAGTATTCTGGTGTATTTCCTAACATAGGTGCATTGTAACTCAACCTCGTCAGGTCTGTGACAGGTCCAGTCATATTGATCAGTCAACAATTAATTATCAGTTGGCTAAAATATATTAATACTATAATGACAGTAGTACAATATTAATACAATGAGTGATCCTCCTAAATTCTAACATCATTTTCACATTGTGTCCCAATGGTCTTTGTGTCTAAATGGGATTCTGGGGTCCTGTTTGCAATTGTGTTCATAATGTGTTAAATGATGTCTGTAGAATAACATATTACATACTATATGGCTAAAAAAAATGTACAGGCCAATTCAGTGCCCTCCGACTAATAGGCTTAATCCTATGATGATGCCCTACAACACTCCAACTTCCATCTCGTTGGTGCAGAAACAGGACCACTGGGGTCACAGGCACACTCATTATAGTGGACCTTCATGTTGAGAGAAGAATAATAAAGGAAAGGAGGGGTGGGGGGGCTGTCAGGAAAGAGGAAGATAAGGCAAGAAAAAAAAACAAGGAGCAGATGAAGGAGAAAAGGAAAAAAAGCAAGATGGAGTTGTGAAAGTAAAGCCACATGTGTGTAAACGCTTGCTGACCTCTGCGTCAGCACTTTACAGCTTCCTGACAGCGGCTCGCATTCCTGCGGTTGGCCCTGGTACGGAGAGAGGAGGGGTGTGCTGGGGGTGTGTGGTGGGCTCCCTGAGTCCTCCACCCCCCACCAGGAGCAAAAGGTCTGAGCGGAGGGCTGCTTATGGAGTACCGCTGGAATTCTATTCATAATATTTTCACTGCATTTAAATGTTTTTTATATTTCTCAAACCCCAAAAGTCTCCTCATCAAGTTACTGATGTTAATTGACTCTATTTCTGACTTTTACGTGGACCCGGGGAGTTTTCCATCTCCAACATCAGGCCGGTGTGGGTTTGGTTGGTTTTGAGCCAGTTACAAGTCAAGGGTCTTGTCTATGCTTTCAATCTACATGCTAAACAATGGCTGCTATCACTAGAAAAGTCAAATGTCCAAATAGTGGCCCTCTGTCAGGATTGCGAAAAACAGCCTTGTCTTGATATCGACACTTACGCAATGAGTCAGAGGAATGTGAATTACTTTCAGGTGCCTGGTCAGACCTTATCAAAGTGTCTCCGTATAAACTCTGTAAACGTACATTCACCAACTTCCTCAGATGAGTTTCATGGCTTGATTGTGACGTGTTTCTGAAAGGTCGCCCACATTTAGTGTACAGGAACTGCCCAGAAATCCCTGGTCAGTCTTGATCTGCATTTTATACCTGAAACAATGAAGCACATGGCCTCTTCTCAAAAACTGGTGCCCTGATTTGATGTATTCTGTTGGACCATTTAAAAACAATTAATGCGATGTCACACTGCTAGTTTTACAGCTGCTTATGTTTCTATTTTAGAAGGGGAAACATTTATTCATTATTCATTCATTCATTCATTCATCTGAAGTGGTAGAGCCAAGATATACTGATATACTTAATATACTGATGAGGTTAGGCCATACAGTACAAAACCTGTTAGCAGTGTACACATTCACTCCTAGCTGGCAGATTTCCATCAATTCACATTATTAATGAGAAAATACCCCGTATACCCCATATTTTCTCATTACATGTGAATTAAAAAGTTGAAAAATGTATTGTGAACATAACTTTCTTTTAAAAACAAACAAAAAAAAAGGTTGATTAGATGATTATGTGACTTCACATACGGTAGCACCACTCATTCATCTCCTCCTCCCTCAATGAAAAATACAGAATCTATGAATATGTAAATATTTTTAAATTTTGAAAGTTCAACTGCTGGACACAAGATGTCTCCCACTTCACTGTTAAATCCATTATCAGTATGTATGCACTGGAGGCTTCAAGCTTCCACATCACACTTGTGCAAGTTGCATAATGGACCACGACCGGCTCCAAATTAGTTGTGATGTCATAAATCCTGCTCGTACGTACACACCTTAAACTGAGATTTAAGGTGAGCTCAGAGAAACTTTCCCCACTTCAGCAGATGAATGTGAAAACAGCCTTCTAGCGTCAAACTCTGCACATACATCATTCTGCGCAGTGAAGCTCAAACATCCAACTGAAGGAACAAGAAGAAAAACACATTTTTGACTAGAGGGAGACTTAAAAGTTTTGTTACTTAAACTCTTTATACATTTAGACTTGCTGTTAATCTAAGAAAACTATTTGGACGTAACCAGTTATGACACCCACTGTCATAACATTAATGTTCTACTTATTCAGCAGCATAACTGTAATACTAAAAGCATCAACACTGACTCATTGCTGCCTGTATCCATGTGATTAATGTGTATTTATAGAGCAAAGTTACAATAAAAAAAAAGAACTAAGCCTCACAGTGCCAAAAATCTTACAGTGTGACTTTTATAACAATCCAGTCATTTATATTTTATGAATCTCCATGCCCATATAATATGATTTTGCTTCAAATCAGTACTGACAATAAATTTTATCCTACAATATTTGGCATAGGCTAACTTTTCTTCTAAGGGAACTACTAATATTTAAGTTTGGACAGGCGACCAAGGTCAAAACTGGATCTTAGCTCCAAACAGACTCCCTGCTGCCAGCTAATTCTGACTGACTGCTCTGCAAGTACGTCTCTGATTACAGTTGGAAATCAAGTGTCATCAAGACAAGTACGTGTGCTAATTTTCCAAAGAGCCCTTACTTTTAAATAATTGGAAAATGCGCATGTAAAAATATGTTAATCTGGGAGAGTACTTGAACAATCACGTCCATGAGAAATCAAGCAGACAGTCTTTGGAGAGTCGGTGTCTTGTGCAGTTTGCCTCCTGCAGTGATGAGCTTAACAGGTCACAGATGGTAAGTTAAACTTTCGGCCCCCTGAGGGAGCATTCTTACAGGAAAGAGGTTCTCAGGTCAATCTCATGGTAAGGCGCTGCATAACAGGGCAACAACAGGCCTCTGCCACACCCACCGAGACACACAAAATAGGGGTTATAGGGATGTGATCCTGACAAAAACAGCTGGAAATAATGTTAAGAAACCAGCAGAAGCAAAAAGGAGAGATGTTCCGTGTCTAAAAGGCATGATAATCTAGGATAATACACCCTTTGGATACACAAATGGCCCTGAAATGGCTACTGGTTCTTCCTCAAATCTGGTCTGTGATGTAGAGGATGGTTTCCAGCTTTAACACAGACCTCAAGACCAAAACAGTTTGTCAACAACATTAGCCTGTCTGAGACACATCTGCATACACCAACCCAGACACATATGTAGGGGCATGAAGATGAAAGAGCTCACTGAGCTCTACCAGATGTTGTAAGTCTGTCTGGTGCAAGACAGTAGGACATCACTGTTTGTTATAAGGTCATCTGTTCTGCATCTCATCTTTACCTAACCTTGCTTCTGTAACCGTCCTGAAGGAATACACTGATGCTCACAGGTACAGTAGAGCAGAAGGAGGAGGGCTACTCAAGCATAGGGTGGCAGTTACTTCCTAAAGTAGGATGCACCACCAACAGTCATAGGAGGACCAGGAAGTGTAACTTTCTAAAGCTGTCCTTCCATGTGTTTACAGCCTCCCCCTCTGATCCGGGAACAGTTTACGAGAAGAAATATGTCTTAACGGGCTCAACCCAGAGAGTACTGTGGGAGGTCTGCATCCGGCCCCTACGCAGACGAAAACCTGTTTTTCTCAACCGTGATTGGCGGGCTAGCCTCGTAGGTTGGAGCAGGTCAATGATTGGATGTTGCGATTGGTGGGTTCCTTCTGCAGGAAGGAAGTGCGTATTAAAGCACCCGAACCTCAGAGCCCGGAGGTGGCAATCTCTGGCAGGCAGTAAAAACATCAACAACTCTTTGACGTAAACAATGAACCCACCGCAATGTCTTAAATAGTCTGCGGAGAAGACGGGCACATGGGCAAGACCTGCTAAAGATAAAAAACACGGAATACAGTCGAGAACAAGGTCCATTTTCTACTATTCACCTACTGTCTGGTAGAAAATGCAAAAGTCCAAAAACACTATTAATTTGGAAAAGAAACCTACTTTTCATCTCCTAAATTTTCATTGAGCGCTTCAAGATCTTCATTGGTTCATTTATGTGTTCAGTCATCACAGCAATGTTAGGCAGCACTAAATGGGTGTTGACTGGTCTCGAAGGTGCTTTGACGATTTTGAAATTGCACTGAGGGCTCAGTCTTTGGTTCATTCATGTCACATGTGATATGGTTTGTAAGACACCACTGATCAGACTTTTAGGTGATAAGTTTTTGTTAAATCACTGATTTCCTAGTTTATTAGTGAAAACTAGGAACTTTGTGTTGGATTCGTGTAGGGCTGCAACTAACAATTATTTTCATTATCTATTAATCAGTCAATTATTTTCTCGATTAATCGATTAGTTGTTTGGGCCATAAAATGTCAGAAAACTGTGAAAAATGTTGATCACTGTTTCCCAGAGCCTAACGTGACAGATTCAAATGTCTTATTTTGTCCACAACCCAAAAATTCAGTCTAGTATCATACCAGAAACCAGAAAATATTCACATATGAGAAGCTGAAACTGGAGAATTTGGACATTTTTTTCTTAAAAAATGACTCTGACTCTGACACTGATTAATCGATTATCAAAACAGGTGGCAATTGATTTAATAGTTGGCAACTAATCATTGCAGCTCTACATTTGTGTCTCATAAAGGCTGGAACATCTCCAGCCTGCTGTACAGAGACGTTCTCACGACTGTTTCTTTTGACACTTGGATAGATTTTGGAGGAAAATACACACAAGGAGTGTATCTTAAGTATCTTAAAGTGCTAAGGACTGTTCTTCTTTTAAAGTGTTAAGCTTTAAAACAGACTAAGTATCCCTCCTCGCAGAGGGAAGCTGCTGGGTGAGAATTATCTAACAATATTCAAACAGTCATTTTAGATAAATTTCAACAATTTTCTCAGTGCATTAGTAACAGCAGTCGTCTACCAAACCAAACCACGATGGAGAAATTTTGCATATTTTCCATGACTGATGTGTAAAACTGGACCAAAGCTTCCACTGAAACACCAGATTTTTTGCAAACCTGTCTGTAGATATAAAGCTACCTTGCCTTGCCTCCTACTGGGACTTGGATCAATCAATCAGCTTGTTTGACTCTCAGTCCACACAATGCGTTGTTGAGAATTTGGGGGATCAGCATGTCAACTCCTATGTGAGCCTCTGCTAACTAGAAAAGCACCTAACACCCTTCTGATCCACAGAGAACAATAATTCCACCCTCAGGTTTAATCTAGGAAAACGGGGATCTGACACAGAAAGTAAAAACAAGTTATTAACAAATTAACACAGGTGAGACCGTTCTGTTTGATCAATGGGAAGGATTGAACTCTGTCAAATGTAAACCCTTGAAAAATAATAACCTCCACAAACAGATTAGAGGCACCCCAGCGAGCCAAAAGCCTTGTGTTCACAAGGGGCAAATGTCTGCTGGCTGAAAAAAAAAACCATGGTTATTTTGTGCCAGTCTGCTCATAGATTCCTTTTGCCACCAAAGGCCACAGTCTCAACTACATAGCAATTACCACAAAGCAACCTCAGACAGACAAAGAGACAGACAGACAGATGTGCAAACAAATAAATACAGGTGGGCATGGCAACAGTAACGAGTGAAGATGCACGGACAGTTCTGACCAAATTTGACCTCAGTCAGCTATTTCTGCACCGTCAGTTCCACGTCTTGTCATCCGCTCGGCCCTGTTTGTCAGTGTCACACACGTTAAAAAGCATCAAAAGTGGAAACCACAGCTAAAGAAAGAGCCGCTGACAGAGGGAAAAAAAAAAACATGTTTGGTAGCCACAGGGGGATTCAAAAAGGAAGCATGTCGTTGCGTTGTGTGCGTACGCTTAACCTGCGTGCCAACTTGTATTTATGTGCTCATTCGTGCCCAGACCGCTGCATATTGTGCAATGTGTCGTTGAACTAACATGGCCTGTGCTTGGGAGGAAGGGCGCCTGAAACTGATTGAAGGATGTGGTCAGCGAGAGGTAGGAGGGATGGGGAAATAGAAACATAGAGGGAAAAACGGACAGAGGGAGAGAAAACAGAGAGGCAGAGGCAGACGAAGCAGCAGCAACACCACCACAACACTCCTGATCCTCAACATACTGTAAAAAGCTGTGTATCTCCCACCACGACCTGCTTCTCCTCGCCCCCAACCACCTCCATCTATCTCTTCTTCCCCTCCTCTCCCTGCCTGAGCGTGAGACAAAAATGCAGCAAGACATCAGGTGTTGCTATGGCAACGTAGGACAGCGCGAGTGAGAATAATATGGACGGATGCCACAGTGAATGAAAACAACCAAACACAAGATAATAAAGCACAAGCACATTCGAGATCAGCTACCTGATAGCTTCGGCTCCAGAAAAACCCCCACAATTCCTGTCTCAATATCCTCCTGAGTCACTTGGGCTTTCTGTGTGGATCATGGGCAATTTAGGGATCCTGCTGTTTATCCTGAGAGGAGAACAACCTGAGCAGATTTTGTTGATCCAAGGACATCCATAAATTGTTTCTGAATCTTGAAATTTGGGCTACCACAGCTGATATCCAGAAAGAAAGCTAGTGTGGACTAAATGGTGGTGACCAAAACACACAAACCTATCTTTTCCCTTAAAGACGCAATATGTCAGCACTTCCTCTCCATTAACTTGGAAGACTTGTGAAAGACAGTTTAATATGAGCATTATTGAAGCAGAAGTCGGAATATTCTGACTTTCAGTTCCTTGTACGGGTAATGCTCCAAAAAAAGCTGGATCTTAAACCTCCCATAATGCCACTTGACAGTGTCTTTCTTTAGCCCATACCTTCCTGGTTAATGCACATGTCATTTGCGCTACATGCTCCAACTTTGTAAAGCAGGCTTTCTGTTAAAAATTAGTAGTCACCAAGCCAAGTCTAAATCTAAGCCAAATCTAAAGGTTACACAGATGTACCAGCAATAAAATCATATCTGTTTAATCACACAGGAAGGAAGCATGACAATGTGGGAGAACCCAACGACATGACAACCATAAGAGACTGTTAAAAAGTCAATATAGAGCTGACACATGATATGCAGGGTTGGGCGCGTTGACAGACTCTATCACAACCTCCCAGAGCTGAAATGTTATTTGGAATTGGGAACAGAGTTGTAGTAAGGCTACACATTAAATAGGGTCTCCGAGGCCTGGCAGACCCCAAGAGCAGAATTCACTATAACACGCACCTCAAGTGGTCTTGTGCCATATGCATCGATCACTCTGTTAGGACCACCAACCAGTGGTAGGCTGAAGATGATCGTAAAAGTGCCGATTTCTTCACTTTGAAGGAAGTGGAAACTGGATGAGATATTATTGGTCATCACATGGTCATAAATATTTAAGACATTGACATCTAACCAAATAACAACAGGTATATGAACCTAAACGAGTTATACTTTCCGAGAAGTATGAGCTGTTGTGAAATTCAATAAAACTTTGCCTCAAATGATTTCAACTTATATACAAATGACTGTTTTTTTCAGTATAGTCAGCTGAACGCATGATTCACTTGCACACATGCGCTAACGGAACCAGCCACGGAAAATATGACATATATATATATATATATATATAAAAACTTTGTGACACTTGTTAAGCATGTCACTGAAGCCTGGTGAACAAAACACAATTTATCCAAAAAAAATGTTCAACAGACCATAATCGATAACAGAACGTTATCAACTATTCTGGAACGCGGTTGCTAGGCGACACACAAGTACCACTGGTGGTCGTAACCGGTTAGTTTGCAGCTCAGATTTATAATTTAGGTGTATGTGTGTGTGCGTGTGTGTTTGTGGTATAATTTACAGCTCCTAACTCCACATCTGACTGCAGGACAAACACCCGGAACTCTCGGTTTTTTTTTTTTAATAATTCGCGATTCCATCTTCTTGACGCCTGGGCAGAAGAGGAGATTGTGCAAGTTGACTTGGCAGGCAGTCCACAGGCCGACATCTGGAGAGCATTACGTCTGCAGGAGACGTGAAGCCAGGCTCGGTGCGCGGCTTTGCCCCTGGATATCAAACTACGTGTCATTAACGATGGGCTGTTTTTTTTCCATTTCTAAACAGGTCGCAGACGGCAGGTTACTGGCCGGAGCTTGCTTTTTCCAGGGATTTCACACAGGAATGAGGAGGGAAAGCAGAGATTAAGCATCCTGACGTGGTAAAAAAAAAAAAAAAAAAAAAAAAAGAGTGACAACAGGAGGAGGGCGGCCTGCAGTTGCACTCAGTAGGTTGGTGGTGTTAAAGGTAGAGATTTTGGTGAAATAGGCCCATGTTGTTATACACAGCTGCGTGTGTTTGTCTTTGACATTTTAAGAAAATATCCAGCGGTGGATTTAGCACAGGAATGCAGCGGAGGTACAAAATGTTGTTGCACGGTACCCCCGGCTTGCGTAACGTGAATAGGTAGCATTTAAACGTAGCACCAAAATCATACAAAGACAGACAGAGACAGAGAGAGAGGGAGAAAGGAGCAGAAAATGAATATGTTGAGCTGATTTTAAGCGTTTAAAATACGGCTGACAATATTTAACTGCGCTCACAAAACATCTGTGGCTGCTCGCAAACCGTTGCACAGCACGGCGGGTTTCAGCAACTGTTAACACCGTTTATTTACTGCTGCCCGGTCGACAATAAGCGTCTCTTCACACACAGCCGTCTCCTACCTGCAGTCGCTCCGACGCGGGTTGCCACATATTAGCAGACTCAAAGGATCTCCGTCTTTACTACAGCTTGTTCTCTTTTCGTAGTCCGGCTCACATCTGTTCGCTTTCACGGCTTGCCTCTCTTGTCCTCCTTCAATCTGGACTGGTCGGTAATGAGGGATGTGTTGCTCCGCCTGGCTGCAGTTACCTCCGCGGCCAGCAGGTGGAGGTAACAGCGGCTCCCTGTGTCCGGTCTGGCGCCGGATGCTGCTTTCAGGGGCTATCAGAAATCAAAGCTTCGCGCTAGAGAGTACAGTGTGACAGGTTGGGACAGGGGTGTTTTAGCCTCAAGGAGCAACATTTTTAAATTGTTTTTGTATTTATGCATTCATTAGCCTTTATTGTACATGCATTTTACCATGACAGGGTAGACATGTAAGCCTGACCATGTTGAGCAAATAATTTGGGCTTCATGATATTACATTTTCACAGTATGTATGCTGTTTGCTAAATCCCAGATACAGATTATCAAAACTTCACGTGGGTTGTGGTCAATTTATACAATTTTCCAAAAACTTTCTCGTATTATGATTTTCTTACAGATCCCCTCCAAATGTGTTAAGATTATTATGAGATTTATATAGCCTAATATCACAAATCACAAATTTGCCTCAGGGGGCTTTGCAGTCTGTACAGCAATACAACATCCTCTGTCCTTAGACCCTCGAGTCAAATAAGGAAAAGCTTCCTTAAAAAAACCCTTTAATGGGTAAAAAATGGAATAAACCTCAGGAAGAGCCACAGAGGAGGGAAACCTCTCCCGGGACAGATAGATATGCAGTAGATGTTATGTGTACACACAGAATAGACAGAATAAAAGAAACCTGAATTACAGTAATACAGCATGGAAAAACAGGAGGACAAAACCATAGATAGATTTATAACATATATGAAGAATCAGATCAGGAGGACGTCAAGAAACTACCAGATGTTGCCAAAAACAGATGAGCATGTGATGGATTTTCTGTATTTTCTTGTACTGTTGATCAGTTGACAATCATATGATGATGTATCACTAAAGGTAATTGATCGTGTGACTGTGCAATCACCTACATATGTGTAATCATATAAACTGTGTATTTAACCTATGTGTGAGGACTGAGTTTAGCTGTGTGTATAGGCCTTGACCGTGGATGACAGTATGTACCCAATAGAAAAGAAATTTTGTGGGCAACAGTTTGTTTTTTCAAAAGGTCATAGATAGCATATAGCACATGCACATAACTTTGATTAAAAAGAAAATCAGTCCACTCTGGGCACATGAGAACAGCACATACTGGTAACCACTGTAGCTTTATTGTAACCAATGAGGCAAATTTGTCCTTGAATGTTGCAGTACCTGTTGCCTACGTGACTGACCACAGCTGTCTGTACCAAATTTTTGTAATGTATTGCAAGGTCATGAGTGATAACATTGGGGGAGGAGTTACGGGAAAGGCTCCACAATAGGAGGAGTTGAACAGAGGGTATAAGTATTAGTATTAGTATATAAGTAAGTGTTGGTGAGTTGGTCACTGAGTGTCTGCCTCATGAACCAGCCTCCAATTTGCTTGTATCTTGCTGAATACACAGTAAATCTATAATTACATTTAACTCAGCCTGTTTCAATGTATTTCTTGATTGTTTGAATTGGTTTTTGACTTTTTGGGTATTTTGACTATTTTTGAATAATTATATGTTTTCTGAGGATCTGAAGATTCACTCGCCTATCTGATAGATTTTTCCACCACAAGCGACACAACCTCCATTGCCTGTGAATACTCATTTCAGTCTAACATAGTTTTTCCACAAAAAAAGTTAAATTATCCCCTAAAAATCCTTAAAATGACATCAGCTCTTTCTCCCTCATGAAAAAATTGAGAATTAATAAATATGCAAATATTTTTCATTTCAGAGGTTTAACCTCTGGACACAAGATGTCTCCTACTTCACTGTAAAGTCCATTGTCAGTTTATGTGCACTGGAGGCTTCAAGTTTTCACATCACACTTGTGTAAGTTGAATACTGGACCACGATTGGCTCCAAACTGGTTGCAATGCGACAAGATGCAGATGAATGTGAAAACAAACTTTGTACATACATCATTCTGCACAGTGATGCTCAAACATCCAACTGAAGTGACAATAAGCAAAACGCATTTTTAAGTGGAATGGGACTTTATATCAAGAGTTACTCATGTTAAAGCTGCACTAACCAATATTTTGATTTTTATTAATAATGGGTCAAATGACTTCATGTAATGTGAGTCACTCCTAGAGAAGGACCTACAGAGATTATATACGTCCCTCTCAGTTTAATGAAGCATTTTAGCCTCTTTCAGTTTATTGTTTTGGTTTTTATGGCCCGCAACTTTAAAGTTTTGGATCAGTCTTACTCACTCTCATTAGCATCATTTTAAACCACATCCAGCAGCTGTTTCCAACATTTTGATAAACCCACTATACGCTATCTAGCACTAAACCCCAGACAGACAAGGTCAGCAACCACCTGGTGAAAATATTGGAACATTTAGCAGCTGGGGAGCCAAATTTCTCCCTGGATTGTGTGGATAACCAGACCAAAGCTAAAAACAGAGGAAATAGTGGACTAACATTCATCAGGTGGCCAAGAACATTAATTACTAAAATAAAGCACATTATCTGTAATAAAACTGAATACCTGGTGTATGTCCCTTGTATGGATGTCCACCTTCTCATATTTGTCTGCATAAGATAAGGACCATAACTCTGGCTACAACGGCAGAAAATTAGCTGCTAAAACAAGTGAGTAGCTAAGTCTCTTACTGACATTTTGAACATTTTGAACATGAACAATGAATGATTTTTCAGCTAGACATCAAAAGGCACCAATAATGATGTTTAACACCATATTAAAGAGGACTTCAAGGACAGACAATTAGTCATCCGGACCAGACTAGCCAGCTAGTGCAGGAATGCTGGTAAAATGGTAATGATCATATAAAAACCTAACATAAATGGCATGGCATTATTTCAGTGGTGAGTGGCAATAAATATGTGGTTAGTTTAAATCTTCCATTCCCATACTTCTGAAGTTTTGCAAAGGCAGCTAAGGACAAAGTCTATGGTGAATGGTTGCAGTCATGCCCACACATTTTGATCTTCTTAAGCTTCTCAGAAACAAGTTGTAACAAAAACATTCAATCCCCTAGACTGTTTTGAACTGAGATTGGTTCAGTATGACCTTGTTATTCTAAAAGTGACGTCTGGAAATCCACTGGAGCGTTATACATTATTCTGTGGAAAAATTATGAATTAATTCATTTTTACTGCAGCTAAAATATTGTACATATTTTAGCTATTAGGTAATAATTGTGTTTTTTCTGAAAAGTGACCTTATAATGAAACCATATAGCTGCTTCTAGCCCAGTGACAGAATCTCACAGAGGCCTTGAAAGAGACTGAGGATCTCTGCAATAGACGACGTGTAGCGTGACCCGTGTCCTGAACCTCTAGGGCTTAAAGAGGGAAAAGGTCAAGCACAAGGCCTCTGACTCCAACCATAAGCAAAAGTGAGAGCTATCTATACCATCTGGTGCTCCTGCGTTGTGTGTGTGTTTGTGTACACACATAATGTATGTAGGTACGTTGAGCGACATGACTCCCCAGTCCTAGTCTGTATTTAGAGATGTTTACATGGGGAACATCTGGATGAAGCCTGAGGTCACTGAGGGTGTTCACATTACCAACACTCCATAAAAGGTCGTTCACACGACTGACGGCTCGGTTTGGTGGGTTTGACCTTGGGACATCGTAGGAAAACAGATGCTCGTTTCCATGTTTTCAAAATATTTTTTATAATTTCAGTCCAAAAATGTATTGTGGCGTGCTATTGTGTCATCTAGGCAGCTTTATAGTCATCTATTTAAATTTATAGAACTGCTGTATATCCTTCTCCATCATACTAATGTTTAAAAACAATCAACAGTACCACTCAATAAACAGTGAGTTTATTTTCTAACATTGCCTTCTCATTCATCTATTTAAATGGAGTTTCAAACTAATCTGATGAGGGTAATTTATCAAAACTCAATAGTTTTTTGTTACAGACTGAAATGTGTCTGCAATACAGATTATTGAAAACGGACAAGTACCAAAAGCTGGCAGCGAATGTCTGGGCAGATTCGTAATCTTTCATCATGTATTTTTATATTTTTTTTATAGATTTATATTTTTCATCTTTGCATGATTTACAGTTAAAAAAAAAATCCTTATTTATCTTATACCGACCCTTTACACAGCCCCTCAGTTCAGCCTGTCTGCAACAGGCTGTTTTAGCTCCTGTCTTTTTAAGACTCCCCCCCTGAGGATTCCACCCTGTTCTTATTGGCCAGATGCTCCTGGAAGTATGTTTAATCTGAGTAAGACCCCAGGCAAAAAAATCTTTTCGTTTGATTTCAGCTGTAACTGTTCTACACACATACCTGAAAAACAAAAACAAAACAAACAAAAAAAAACATATCACACATACTTTTAGCATCATTTAGGAAAACGCCAACTCTTGCTGTTGGGAATAAAACACAAAACCTACTTGAGTTTAGTTTATAACAATTTAGCCAGAATTCACACAAGACACCCAGTGATTATGTTCACTTTAATCTTTATTGTTTACATCATTCAACATAGATAATAGGTAATCATGTGGTTGCTGTGTTTAAAATGAGAGAAAACAAATTTGAGGATTAGCTGAGCCTATTGGTAAAACATTGCTTGACCTTAAGAGGAACAACACAGCTGCACAGACAGAGAGTTTTCCATTGGCAGGACACAGAAGCACATATATGCTGGAGCAGTCAATATCATCAACTTTTCCCCTTATTTCCCCCTCTACCTCTCGCTCTCCTCCTCTTCCTCCTTCACCCGTCAGTGTCAAGGCCATTCCAGCAGAGAAACTATTCAACATTGTCAATACTAGAGGTGAATTTGTACACTGGCATAAACAGGTACACCGAGTAAAACCAACTATGTTTCTGTGCATTTAGAAATATACCTACCTATTATCCTAAATATCACTGAAATACATACAGTAGGATGGTAGGGTCACAGTACTCCAGCGAACCCACTTTCTTTACTATTCATACACCACTGAGAAACTTGCATGTAAAGAACAGGACGATATGTATTTTTAAAAGAAAAAAAAAGTCTCCCTCTGCTCCTGTGCGAGTAGTATTTTTATACATGTGTGTATTTGATCTACCAACCACAAATTACCCAAAGAAATATTTGGCACAATCTTGACAGAGAAAAATACAACTGCAATGAAAAAATAACAACCAACAACCAAGTACAAAGGATTTCAAAATAATGCAGAGAGAACATTAAATCTAACCATGCACGAAGTAAGGCAACCTACTGCAGATTTTTTTTTTAAATATAGAAAAAGATACAGTGTATGCACCATGATGGGTGCACCTATTTCTACAACACCTGTAAGGACTGTCAGCACTGTCTGCTGAGTTTACATTTAGAAATTGGGCTCCTGGGTTGCAGGCCCCACCTGCAGACAGACAGTCTGGTGCAGACTAAAGTCATCACTCTATTGTACAGCAGAGGTTACTGGTAGTGTTGCCCATCATCAGTTACTTAAGTAATGCAAAGTATGCTCTTATGCTACAATAAAGCCTTATCATGGACTTTGACAGGAAAATAGATGTATCAAATTCCAGATTTGTTCTTTTTAAACTATGAGTATGTTTTGTTTTTTCTCCATTTTACATTCAATTTTGTTTTACTGTTTGTTTGTTTTTTTTCTTAAGAAATACTTCAAGATTTATACTGACTTTCTGTATTTGTGTGTGTGTGTGTGTGTGTGTTGTCTGTCATAGGCTACTTTTGGGGACAAATTTCAGACTAAAGACCAGTTAATTGGGGATGGTTTGTCTAATTGGGGACAAAAGCCGTGTCCCCAGTTGGGAAAAAGCTGGTTTTAGAGTCATTGGTCAAGGTTAGGGTAAGGGTTAGGGTTAGGCAAGTAGAGGTTATGGTTAGGATTAGGGTAAATCTCCAGGAAATTAATGTTAGTCTGTGTAATGTCCCCAAAATTGACCATGATCTGATATATGTGTGTGTCTTCATGCACACATGTACATGTGCAGTTATATGTGTACAGCTTGTGATGTGCTGGGACGGTTGTGTTTTACAAATCCTTTGTTTTGATGAGAGTAACCAAAGGCTTGTCATCAGGACTGTAGTCTTCATAGGCGATGGGAGTGGCATCGTACATGGCAGGCCTGGACTTCTTGCCAAATCTAATAGGAAAACATAAACATCAAATGTGCATCAATATTGCATAATCAGGTAACAGTTTTTCAAAGCAGCTTATCCTTTGTTTGCCTTAGAAGTTATATGGTCAAAACATGAGAGCTGAGAACTTTTATTATAGGGGCACTCCAGTGATTAAATGGGAAGTTCAGCAATTTTACACTTCAAAGACTGTTTACAGTGATGTCACTTGAGGCTAGAGGCCCGAGGTTATATTAGCCGCTACTAGCATAGCACACCCAAATCTCTGAACCAAAGTGCTAGCAGCAAGCTCCAGGTCTGAAAAGTGAAGCCAATGTGGAAGTGCCTTAAACCTGCATTCTTTCTAATGGCCATCAGGGGGCGAATCCACTGGCTCCAAAAAGAAGTCTGGTTGTATAGAAGTCTACAAGAAAAATGACTCTACACCTCACTTGATTTATTACCTCAGTAAACACTTTCCTAATGAGTTTATGGTCCCCATCAATAGTTTCAAGTCTTCTCAAATACAGCATGATGTTCATTTTGTAAATTATGGTCCCATTTAGAGTAAAACAGGCGATAAAGCAGGGTATGCTTCAGGGTGTGGCTACCTTGTGACTGACTGATTCTAATCTGGGGTTATGTATCCCCATTTTAACCCCAGATTAGAACAGGAGTATAGATGTAGTTGTCTCTATTTTAGTGTGTTTTCAGTTCATGAAAGTTAATTGTAACATTTAGGTCACCTAAAAAAGTCTTGTTCAGTGTTTGGTTGTACTAAAAGACTCTCTAAGGAGTCAGCTGTTCAGTTTTTCTGGTAAGTACATTTTGTTTGAACCTGTTTTTAACTAGCCAAAATTAGCATTAGCATCAGCATTATCACAGTTAACCATAGACTGTAAATGCACCATGCTAACTAAGCTAGCAGCTAGTGTTGGGGTCATCTCCACTCTCGTCCAAATATGGTTCATTCTGGCCAAAAATCCAAGATGGCAACAGTCAAAATGCCAAATTCGAGGCCTCAAAGTGGGAGTCCACAAACCAATGGGTGACGTCCAGTGGCTACGTCCATTATTTTTTTATAGCCTATGGTTGGCGGTTGAATTGCACTATGCAACACTAAATCATACTCTTTTAAGTACTGAACCTTCATAAATTTAGGGGGATCACAAGGGACAGATAAAAACTGGATCCTACACTTTCCACAGTGCAATTATTAGCATCTTTCTGGTAGACCTTCCCTGCCTGGTAAATGCTCACCTCTTTTAATCTCCCCAGTTTGTAATGCAGGCTTTCTGTTTCCAAGTCTGTCCGACCCCAGCGAGTGATAACCCTGATGACATCACTATGACATCATCAGGGTTATTTTGGAAGACTTGACAAAGCTCCTTGAGAGCCACAGAAGACATTTTTCAGGGCGAGTTGTACCCTCCATGACTACTAAATAGACCTTTATTTGTAAAATGGCAAGTGAATATAAAGGAAACTCAATGAGTAAATTAAATCACCTCATTAAATACAGAAAAAGCACCAACTCACAACTGCATAAATTACTCTGTTTAGTGGTAAAGAATACTATAAGTAACCTACAAGTCTTTGTTACACTTTGTCGTTAATCAACACAGTTGAAAAACTGACCTGGCGTGGCGGATGGAGGCGATGGCGTTGCTGAACTCACTGTCGATGCTGCGGCAGTTGTAGAACTCCTGGTAGGCATGGCGTGACGACCCCTGGTACTCAATACGGCTGATGCGACAGATGCCCACGATGAGGATGATGAGCATGAGGACAAAGGCCACACACAGCGCTCCGATGATGATATAGAGGGAGTGGCGAGGCATGTTGGTCAGAGTGTCCTCAGAATGTGCTGGCTTCCACTGCAGGTCTGACACACACACATAGAGGCATACAGCTTTTAACGTGTCTGATTTTAGATTAATACCTGAACAGACGTTTTCTGACAGGTTGACTTACGGATCTCACAGCTTGGCCCCACCCACCCAGGTGGACAATGACAGGTGAAGCCATTTGATTGGTCAATACAGGTGCCTCCGTGGTGACAGGGGTTGCTCTCACACTCATTGATGTCGACCTCACACTTCTCCCCTGAGTGGACAGGTAAGGTTGTGTTCAATAACAACTAGAACAACAAAGCCAAGAGCAGAAAGTATTCACAGTAGTCTGATTCTTGACGCAACGGTTTTCAAACCCGGGGACACTTTAGGGTTTAACACCAATCAAAATGCAGAATTGTCCTGTGTCACAAATATTATCACAGTAGACTCTGTATGGGAAGGGTAGCTCTGATCATATTCTTTGTATCTTAGTGGAAAACCTAAACTTAATGCAGTTGTTAGTCCTTGGTATTCAGGCTTATCACCAGCCATGAAAATCGTACTAAATGGTAGCTTGCCTGCTAATATTCAGGCTAATACAAAGTACCAGAGCTCACCCAGGTATCCAGGTGGGCAGGCACAGGAAGCATTGAGTCCTGCACTCTCACAGCGGCCTCCATTTTGGCAGCGCATCTTCAGACATGGGTCCTTGTAGATTTCACAGTGTCTGCCTGCACACACACACACACCTCGTATTAATATGTCTCATTGGACATTTTGTCCTGTGAAACCATAAAATGCAGACAGTCTATGAGGAAGCGAAGTTTATTTAAAAATGGGAGCCCACATCTATTAATAGACATCCATACATACCTTCAAACTGTGGTGTGCACACACACTCATAGGCATTGATGAGATCCCTACAGGTGGCGTAGTTCTGGCAGGGTGCAGACAGACATTCATTGTACTCCTCCTCACAGTATAAGCCATGGTAGCCTTAATGGGACACAAATACACATGGTATATATAAATGTTAGAGGCATTAAAGAATAAAAAAAAAGTTACCCCAAAGGATGTTTTCACCTGTATTTATCTAGGAAAGAGTTTTACTGAAAATGTATGCTTTTTAGCTGTGATCAGCCATTCACTGGAGATGTGGCAGTGGAGGATGAAGCTCTAAACACTTTGTAGTTTAGCTCAGCTGGTATTAGATTAGTAATTAGTTTGTCATAACTGAACTTCAACCCTCTAATTCTAAGTGAGTCAGTGTAACATCATAATTATTTTCATGCACACTGACTTGGACAATTCTCAGATTTACATCTCATATGTCATTTGATGTGCTGACACAATACTCTGAACTCTCTCTGTATATATTTGTGTCTCTGTTAATGTGTAAGAAAGAGAGGGAAAGTCTGCATATATATGGATGTAGCATACTACTGGTAAGCACTATTACTATTGCAGCAGTATGTAGTAAGCTTGGCAAAGAGAAGTTCTTTGTATAAGCACTTCAGCCGCCACCTGATTTAGATTTCTCCTCCAAACATCCTGGCTGGCCACTCATAAAGCTCTCAGAGCTTAACACAAATTACAGACTTGTCCAATCAGTTCTGTTATTCACAAATCACCCCAGAGAACGTCCCAGTGCAACTATAACATTTGTCTGCAGGGCACTAATGAGAAGAGCGTGTAGTGTTAAGTGCTTTCCTCATTCACTGCCATTGCAACTGTACTGTAGAAGTCCAATTTTTTCACATTTCTCGCACTCATGTTGCACCCACCACTGATCCATTTCAAAGAATTGTTGAAAAATTAGACCCAGATGTACAAGACAACAGCACATCTTTGGATCCGTTGCTGCTTTGATACAAATGCAACAACACTAAATTACAGATATCAATCAATTAAACATTAAATTGTCCAATAAGTGTATGAATATATTGTAAGCCCAGTATTTTTTAGTGCCATTAGGCATAAGGTCAAATGACATGCAGTGCACAGTATTTTCCATAGGATGGCAGCTGTGTACTGAGGCAGAATGAGCCTGTAACATCTGAAAACATGGTCAGTGCATGACAGAAAAAAATCAGTGCCCTCTCCTGTGTTTGTTCAATAAATGGCCACTCGAAAGACAAATGCAAAGTGTAATCTACAGTACAGTATGTAAAAGAATATATGGCATAGCTAATTGTGTCTGTTTAACGGCCACAGTGTGTGGATACGCAGACACAGCTTAAAAAACACAGGTAAAGACTACGAGTGCATGTTTGTCTGGATGTGTATAACACACTATGATTAATTTTGGTCCCACCGTGTATTTAAATCAGCAGTAATTAGGCTGACAAATAGCTATAATGTATGGTAACACTGGTGACACTCTCAAATGAACCGCTACTTCATAGAAATATTCCACCATCTATGACAGAGGAACCAAAATCACCAGAGGACCAGTGTCTCTTGAGTCTCCACATGACTCGTGTGTACAATCTGTTTTCATTAGCTCAGCTCCCAGTTTGACTAAATTCCTCGATCGGGTCCCAGCGCTTGCTAAATTTCAAGGAAACCCTCCCTGGGCCACAGCTAACGTGTGTTTGGGGAAGGAAAGAGGGGGAATTAATGAGGAGCCTAGTTAGAGCCTTGTGGGTCCTCTCTGTGAAATGCCAGTGAAATGTCAATTGCCTTTCCAAGACTCTGTCTGCTTTCTGTGGGCTGGTTGGTGGGCTGGCAGCCTCTTGTGTGAGCTGGATTACAAGAAGCTGGAGGACAGCTCCTTCTACCTATCAGCTCCTCAGCAGCCTTCTTTCAGACAGCCAGCAGGCATTTACACAACCCCTACACACATCAACACACTTATACCACAGACTGACAAGCACACAAACCACTGTATTCCTGGGCGTGCACACGCAGACACAGAGATACAAACGTTTGTACACATCAGACACACACACACTCGTACCTCAGACACCAGCTGGTGTTTTGATGAGGTGGTGAAAAGGTCAGTTTTGGTCCAAAACAATGTGTGTGTGTCTGTGTGTTCGTATGTGTGTGTGTTTGTGTTTTGCATGTGTGTGTTCGCTGTAATGTCTGGGATGCTAATTACAAATCACCAGTTTCACCAATCCCATTAGACAGGGCTGTCTGAGTAGAGACATTTTATTGGATGGTAGCATCTGCTCAACCAGCATACAGTCACAGACACAGACAATAGACACACACACACACACACACCTGTAAAGTAACTGTTTCACCATGGCAACTAGACAACAAAGGATGCCAGGGAAATGAGGTGAGGTAAATGGCAGGAAGATAAAGACAAGCAAGGACAAAAGGACAAGTATGAAGATGAAAAAAATATGAAAGAAACACAAAGGTTGTGGTTAAGAAAATGTTTGACATTGGAAAGAATTGGAAAGCGCCAGGACACTGTGAGACTGAAAATCATTCAAATATTTGGACAAAATGAAGAATATAATGTGTAGTGGGATTGTAAACTCAAGAAATAGCTCTCCAAGTTCAAATATTTATAAAACGGTTTCCCCAAAATCTTACAACTACATTTCAAAGCTCAGACATCTTACAAAATCTAAATCCATGAGTGAAAGAACAGCTGTGTAGCAATTCATCTGTGTCCTGCATAGACAGCACATCTTTATCTAAAAGACATTAACAAGATCTCCAAATAGTCAAGATATATTTATACCATAAGCAACTAAAAATGATTTGAAGGTCTTAATGTTTTGTGGTTAAATCTATATTGTCACATTAAGAAGCAGCTGTAGAGGCTGCTGTTACAAGAGGATGAATGAGAACATGAAATAAGAGATCAAGATGGTGACTGGCTCGCACATTCGACTGACAGATGGCATAAACAGAGAGCAGGAGGGGCAGGAGTGTGTCAAATTATGTTTATGGGCCACTGGGAAAGTCATCTGTCTCACCATCCCAGCAAGGTAATTGCAAGACAATGGATAATGATAACTCATCATTCTACTCAGTTGATTTCATCACTGAAGCCTCAGCACCAGTGCTACAATCATCCCATCTAAAAACAACTCATCATATTTACTGCCATTCTGAGTACCGAGTCTGAGACAGTGCTACAAGTCACCATCCTTTTACTTATTGCAAACCTTTATGTGTTGGTTGTAAAGCCAGATTTAGAGCGGAGATAAGGGGCAAAGAGGAAAATGGAACAAAGAGGAAGAACATGTACCTGCAGCACAAACTGTATTTTGGAAAAAGAGTAAGAGGACTTGTATAAAAAAAAGCAGTTATTTCCGTTGATTCATAAATTTAAATTTGGAAAGTCATCTAACAAATGCTCTTTTCATCATTTAGCTAATGTTAAATAAACAATGACGTGAGCTGTCTCTCCTCTATCTGACTTTGGATAAATTTGGCCCACAGCGTCATGATGTTAGCAGGCAGCAGCACCGTGAGCCTTTACTAAACGTGTCAGTCACTGAGATGTCTGACAGCGCAGCTCACCTGGGACACACAGACACCTGTAGCTGTTGCCCACGCTGCGGCACACCCCGTGGGCACAGGGGTTCAGGGCACAGAAGTCCACCAGCTGGGCGCATGTAGGGCCGGTGAAACCTGCTGTGCAGCTACAGCCGAACCCCAAAGGGCCTGGGCCCTGTGCGTAGCACGTCCCATTATTGTGACAGGGGCTGGAGGCACACGGGTCCACCTTCTGCTCACATGTAGCACCCTGGTATCCTGCAGGAGGGGTTAGAGAGAGAAGGTAAGTGGGAGATGGCAGGACAGTGAGGGAAAGAGACAGGAAATGATGAAAATGTCATATGGCTTCAACCAGTTTTCTGATCTTTAATCCATAACTTTGAGACCGTGTGTGCCTAATACTAGAAAGACTCTCACTCTGTTGTGTTTAAGACATTGTAAATTTATCATTAACTTCATAATTTAATCACAAAACTGCAATTTAAAATGTACAAGTGTTCTTATCTACTCCTAACACCAGAAGCACAAAGCTGGTAGAGTTGCAGGCAGATTGCCAGTTCTGTCAGACACAAATCAGCTAAACTTTTTCTCAAGTTTTGGGGCGGGGGTGGTTATGCAAATCAAGTGGTGCAGTGCAAGATATGACATCTATTTAGAAAAGAGACAGCATTTACTTTCCTGCCCACTAAGATCACCTCTTAATGCAAATAAACTCATGGGTTTAGAGACCTCTACACTGAAATGTATGGTAGGTTTTGTCTTTCACTTTAATAATATATATATTATAAACATTTAAGTACAAATCAAGATGCAATTTATAATGTCTTTAAGGTACTGTCTCTACGTCATTACATGACTCTTACCAATGATGTCACCCACAGCTGCTTTTAGCATCTTTGAGTGCCTTCCCTCACAGAGGATTAAATCTGTACAGTTATCCGAGGGCAGCCAAAATCATGTGTTCGTTTTATCTGCAGTCTCTAACGTGAGGGATGTGCTGAGCATTTTGAATTTGTTACCACAATTACGCATGCCTCATTCAATGTGAGTATCTTAATTTAATCTCATGACACAGCACCAAGGACTAAAAATATGCAGCCTCCACCAACATCTGAAACTAAATTTCCAGCATGCACAACAGTAATTTATTCCACATAGATTCCAAGCTGTGCAGCGCAGGTCATTAGAAGTGTAGCAAGCATCTGCAGGATGACATTGGATGTTTTTCTTGAAGCAAAAACATAAAAAAGCAAAATATCTTATGTAATGTAAACAAGGTAATTATAATTGCATTAAACAAGCTTTCACCCCGGTCACAAAACTAGCCTGTGATATTTTAAACTTTTAACTCAATGCCTTTCTAATGCAATTATTTCAACTTTTAAAGTTCTACTTGTCAGAGTAATTTGACAAAATCTGACTTGGTTTCCGTCCTCAGACACAGTTTAAGATTATTGTTTATAAAGACAACTTCGACATTTTGGGCTCACTGTTTCGCATCCTTGCTGAGAGATAAATGAGAAGATCATGTCTGTACTGTTAACTATGGAGCTAAGATTAGCTTAGCTTAGCTTAGCTTAGCGATTAACACTGAATTCACGCTAGCCTGAATCTCTCCAAAGTTTAAAAATATGTCTCCCAACACCTTTAAAGCTCACAAAATAAATTGCACATATTTCATCTGTTTAATTAATATTCAGAAAGAACCATACAAATGACAATTTGTGGTTTTAGGAAGAACGTCTGTAAATACTTGATGAGCACCGATTTAGCCGTCAGTCCAGCACTTCTGTGTAGCAAGTTGCCAAGAAATACGGCACGTAACTCCCCATTAAACCACAACATAACATGTTGTTGGTGGACAGACCCTGGATAGCTGTTTCTCCCTGCTTCCAGTCTTGATGCTTAGCTAATTGCCTCCTCACTTTAGCCCCACTAACAAACAAACACACACACACACACAGACATCAGAGAGATAGATCTTCTCATCTGACTTTCAGCAAAAAAGCAAATAACCGTAACCCTTCCTGTGAGTCAAACAATTCCTTTAAGGCTCATCACTAACAAGTTTTGTAGTGGCAGCTGTTGGTAGAGTGACACCAACGATTAAAAGATAATATATACTGTCATCATCTACCACCCAAAATTACCACGTAGAGAAATTTTAATGTTCTCTCTGTTATCCCTTCCTCTTTGTTGTTAGAGGGAAAGACAAACCGAGTGAAGCCTTGTGCTCGTGTGTCTGTTATTCTTTCTATGAAGTCTGTTCATGTGTGTCTGTTTTTCACACACTCCATTTTCTTTGTGGGTGACTCGTGCATTGAAGCCACTGTTTCTTCTCCACCTCTTCTCATTAGCTTGTGAGCCTCTGCTACTTTCACCTATCCTCCTCTAAAAATAACTTCCTCCCGCTTTTCTTCACCCCTTCTCCTCCTCCTCTATCTTCACCTCCCATGAGAACTGCCAGTGGAGGAAGACTCTGTTGTGTTCAATGTGTACATGCACATGCAGTATGGTGGTGTGATATACATTAGTGTGTGTGTGTGTGTGGGGGGGGGGTTCTCTGATTTACAGCAACACCGTAGTAAATCCCTGCGCTGACTGCACACTCCATTGAACTAATGAAGAGATCTCTCCCAAGCATCCATTGATCTGCAAGACTTTATTTCACTGTGTGAGGAGGACGTTTGTCATTCAGCAGTGGAGAGACAGGAGTAATCTGCAGCAGTCAGGGGAAATTTTCACCCAAAGCTCTCTCTCTCTCTCCCTTTCTCTCTGTCCACTGCCTCGTTCTGCTTCATCCTTTCTCTTTTTCGCTCCTCCGCCTCCCCCATATCTGCTCCCTTTTTGCCTTTTTTCTCTCTTATTCTTATAAGCTTGCACACACACAGACATACGCTAGCCCACGCACACACACTTACACACACAAGCTCTTGCATAAATTTAATATTTTAATTTTATTTGTTCTCTTGTGGTTTAATCTCCTGCTATTTAGCTTCTTTGCTCACTGTAAGAACTTTTTTTTGTTTGTTTTTACAGAATCTCTACATCTTGAGCTCAATTTCCCTCTCTACCTTTCTCAAATTTTGGTTTATTTGTCTTTCTAACTAAAGATGCACACATTGTGACATGGCTGACAGAGGAGTCTGTTCATTCCTGCTGCTGGCATTCGAACCTGCCAACACTAAAAGGAGTTCACAGTTTAAATATAGCTGGCCCGCTCACTCCCCCGCCTTGCCAGTTGTGACTGGAGGCAGTCACAGTACTGACACTCACACTTTCTCTCCTGTCAGTGCGTATGTGTGTGAGATAGATAGAGGGAGAGGTGAAAATAAGTGAAAGGAAGTTAATGTGAGTCTCTGTTGAAGAGTCAGGGAGCAAAATTTACTTGAGCACATCCATAAAATTCATATTATTAATGGTATTCATACAGGTTTGACTTCTTCATTGCTCTATCTTGAACTGAGAGTGTGAGGGTGAAAACTAGACGTTAGTCAGAGAGTGGAGACCTCCATAAATACTTGATTCTACGGCTGGCTGCCCGGAGATATCATTTGTATACTTAAAATGATATGTTATGGTAAATCTACCCTGTAAACATGAACAGATATAGGTTCTGATTGAAATAAGAGAGACAATCTCTCAAGTGCCTTAAATGGTACATAAGAATTTGCAATTAGTATAATCGATGCAGGTTATTATGTATTTTATTCTTGTACTCTTTTATGTAATAAATATCCAGAACAAAATAGCCCTGGATTATAATCAACTCTTGATTCTTTGTGTTAGTATTGTTATATTATTGAGGATTATCAAATGATCAAACCTTTCTTGTTGATGGCTTGAATACAGTTGAGTTGGTCATGTCTGTTAAACATGGTCAAAGTTCCAAAACTTGAGGTGAACATATGGAAAAATGCTCCCTGAAAGTCAAAATCCAGGGCTTCAGCCTGCTCTGAATTCTTTGTTTGTAACGTTACCTTTACTACCTCCTCGTGATGACATCAGGTTGTTCATGCATGCCCACAAATGGTCGTCTGTTCTGCAGCCTTTGATGCTAAGGTTGTTCTACAGGTTGTTTGCATATTTCAGATCAGATTCGGACTCAAACATATACATATATATTTAAGAAATTTCCATTTCATGTAAAGAACAAGAAAAGGAAGTGAAATGCTACTACTACTGTATGTTTACATGGCCTCCCGAGCCGCCAGAAGCCTGCCTGCCGAGACGCAGCTTCCTGAGGCCAACCAATCAGAACAGAGTGGGTTCATTGGGAGGGAGGCCTTGAAGAGACAGGAGGTAAAACGGCCTGCATAAAGAGCCGGTATAAGATAAATATGCAAGAGATTTTCTAACTGTAAATCATGCTAAGATATTCCAGTAGAGCCCCAGAATATAAATATAGACCTATATATGTGCATGATATGTCCCCTTTAAATTGTTTTTTTGGTAGGATGTTTACCACACAGGCCAAGTTGATGTTTGTATGAATGAACTGTTGCGACTTAGATTCAAGTCTCTATCTCACCAGTCCAAGTTCTATCTGAAGATCTGTCAGTTTTTGAAATGTGCTGCTGAGAGAGAAATAAACGGGAATGAAAACATCACCACCTTCCCTGCAGGGTGAATCTATTTGAATATCCCTGCTTTGAAATGCAGTAAATAAAAATGCAGCTTTTGTTCTCAAAGTTGGCCCGGTGATCACAGAGTTGATACGTCTCTGATGACAGCTGCTACAGTTGTCATGCCATCCATCATTTTATTTATTGCAAGTGCCTGTGAAAGAACTATGGAAGAGAAGATTGGACATGATGTATGCAGGTGTGAGCCGAATGCTGGTAAAGCACTACGCAGCGTGAAAAAGTGCTTATCTGTCCTCTGTGTGTACTCATTTGGCCGTTTGAGTGTGCTGAAATGTATTTGCCTACGGAGGACACTACTGTATAAATTAAGTCCCAATCATCACTTACTGTATCGCATTTTTATTCTATTCTCTCCTTGAGGAAACAAAAAGACTGAAAAGAACTTGTCACTTCTGCTCTAATCAAAGCGACAGGGACTCATTCCTGAGGGAAATGGATGCAGGCAGAAGAACACCGGGTCTCATTTCTAACGCACTCTCAATTCTCTTTTCTTCTTCTCCTCCTCTTGTTATCTCTCCCTGTTCTACATGCTGAAAGGTTTTACACAGCAAAGACTTCTTGGACCTGGAGGATTAATGAAACCTCTTGTTTGATACATGAGGAAAATAGAGAGTATCACAGTGTCCAAGTTAAAAACATAATTCTGCATGAAAAAATATCTCCTCTCCTTGTAATTACCTACCCAGAGGCTGTGTATCCAAAGAAGCATCTAAAACATCCTCCTCTGATAAGTTCACCACTATCAGTAAGGATGCACTCTCTAACACAAAAACATCTTAAATTTATTCCCTGGAGAATTATCCAACCCTTAACTTTAAGTACTCAAGCTTATCTTCATCTTTTTTGTTTTGGATGTTTTATTGCAGATGTTCATTTTAGGACAGGAAATCATTTGTCATCCCCATAATGTCTAACCTTAAACAAAACATGTAATGGTTAACCAGGTTCTTTCCCAGATGGGAGGTGAGACCCCATAATGTGACTGTGTGAGCAGAATTATTACATTTCTCCACAATGTGATTTATACATAACACACAGAGAGATAAAAGCCAACGTATATATATTGTGACATCCCTCCCCCTCTCTCTCTCTCTCTTCCTTCTGCTTGTGTGACTGGTTTCGCTTCCTGGCTCAGGAACCAATAGTCAGAGTTGGAGGGGACATCAGGAAACTACCTACACTTCAATAGTTTAGCCCTGAGTCCATTTAAGTGGCTTCCTCTTTAACCTCCTAGGTCTCCACCAGCCAATTGGGTTTGCGTGCATCACACACCACACTCATCCACACACTGAATTCATGACTAACCTAACTGACTAACATTATTTTACTACATTATTTCACCTTAAGTTGACAATAAATGTCATTTTAGATATTTATTCATGTGTGATTTCCTTTTCTTGTCACTGACACTGAGCCAATTTGTTACAAATGGAGGCTCATCCAGGTAAGGAAGCGAAACCAATCACACAAACAGACAACAAGGCAGAGTGGAGCTCTTCTTTTTGCTGCTCAGTTATTGCAGATATCCCTGCTCATGCTAACTGTTTTTATTCCTAACAAGCAAAATCATTCAAACAAACCACAATGGCTGCTGCAATATGGAATGAAATTACTTTCTAGGCGTTTACTTAATCAATTGACAATAAGTTCAATAAATTCATTATTTTCATGAACTATCACTGGTATTAATGTTGATTGGTATACAGTATGTTAAATGGCTTAATAGTATATGGTACTACTGGGTTGTCTTGTTGCAAAGTTTGTTCTTAAATGTTCTTATAGTCACTTTTTAATAAACTGACTAATTATTCATTAAACAGAAAAACTGATGGGAGTGTTACACATTGATTTACCCTGCAGTTACTAGATAAACAAATCGAGAGGTAATTTGTCCAAAAGTCGAAGTTCTGTCAGACACAGAATTAACTAATAAGCTCATGAAAATTTCAAAAGCACTCCTAAGACAAAATCTCCTCGCACTAATTAAGAGGTGCTGCCACAGTTCTCGCAGCCGCTCTCACCCCTGTTTCTATGAAAACAGACACATACACACAAGCTGTGGATTATGAATTCCTTTCCTCTGTGGAGACCTTGTTTTTTTTGGCAGCTGCAGATTAACAATACAGTCAGGTGTTGCGGTGCGAGTGTGGCCTCCTACATGTCGACAATATACTGACTGCTGGGAGTTGTACCTGGAACAATGGAACAGCCTTCCCACCAGGTTTCTTTATGTAGTGAGATCTATTGTCACTCAATGCTTTCCCTGTATTTTGTAGGTGTGTACATGTGTCTGTGAGCTCATACACACTGTTCACACTACTGTTGATACACATGTACATAAATGGCGAACTAGTGTGCTCTTGTTGAGAATCACTGTTTCGGCAGAGATTTTGCAGTCACAGATTTCCCCAGAGAGGCTGATGCAGGTCGCTGAGGCTATGAAGACTAATTAGAATAGAAGAGGAAGGTTTAAATTAAGCATCTGAGTGGCACAGATACTGTTAAACACGCAGCAGACAGTGCATAATAACTGGAATCAGACAGCTGGAAAACACACTTACTATTGCACAGACTCATTTCAGTCTACATGTTCCTCTTTTTCCTTTTGACAAAGACACACAAACTTCATGAACTGTTGAAGGGTTTTCTGGCAGACGTGCGAGTGCAACCCAGGTGTGTGTATCTGTTTTTATTTCCTTGTGAATGGTGAATAGAAATTGACTTTGTGCATCAAAACAAATACCTGAAATACTGTGGGCACTATTCAATATGAAGCCATGTATTTCAGACACACATTCAGATTAGTTCCAGCATGCAGTGACTGGCTACTTACCTTCGGGACAGTAGCACCTGGGCCCAGCCAGGCTGCTGAAGCAGGTGGCTCCGTTCTTGCAGGGCTGGGACAGGCAGTGGTCAACCAGCAACTGGCAGCGTTCCCCTTCATAACCTGAGAAACACACACATTTATTACATTCAGTCAAATGCAGCTAAAAGCTAGCTGTTTAAGCTAAAAAATAGTGTCCTGATTTCTCATTTAATTGTCCAGGGACAAGGTCCATGCAGTATTTATGTTATGGCAGCTTACAAACTAATGTATTTTATTGTATTCTTGCAATCCAGAACAAATCCAACACACAGAATATTAATTATAGAGCTGTAAAACTATGGAATAGTCTTCCAGGCAACATTACTCAGGTGTGTAGTATAGTGTAGTACAAAATATTGTGTTTTCTTGCATTTAACATGTTTGATTGATTGTGTTGGTTACGAAAAACTATGGCTTATTATTGTATGTAATTGGTTGTCAGTTGTCTACAATATATCATTTCTGTGAACTCCAGGAAGAGTAGCAGCAACCATGGTGAGCTAATTGTGATACTAATAAAGAAATACAGAGATACAGCATATAAATGAGTTATTATTGTATGCAAAATGCACACATTTAAGCCATCGAGTTAGTTACGTTTGACAGTGCTGTCTATTATCTGTTGCCACCTTTGTACGTTTTTTCTCATTAGCCACTTACACAGGTCTTGTTAGCACAATTCCCTGATGAGAAGTGATGGGAAACCAGTGGTCACCTCTGACATTTACTTTCATAACAGAGGCCCTCACTTCAAGTCCCTGTCCCCAAGTACATCTGACAAGATCACAGGTTCAACACACTTTGTTCTTTTGTTATAATTCAGTGATTTTGTCAAGGGGGTCTTTGTCTTCTTTTACACAGCTCTAGGCCAGTGTGTCTCCATGAAGTCTTACATAAATGTGCACAGAAACAGCCCTGAAATACACACACACGCAGGCTTGAGACACCATGAAGAAAGGCATAATGCACACATGAGCCCACATGAACACACCTGGTGGGCAGGTGCATGTGAAGTTGCGTCCTTCACCCCCCTGTCTAACATCAGTGCAGGTGCCATTGTTGCGACAAGGTCGGTGGTGGCAGGCGTCGAATTCCTCACAAAAGATTCCAGTGTAGCCGTCCTCACACTCGCAAAAGAAAGTGCTCTACAAAAAAAAAAAACACACACACACATGCACACGTGTAATTTTCAAAATCAATGAACCTGAAAGGTGAAACATTGGGAAATAGATATGACAGGAAAAACTTGTGAAACAGAAATAATGAGATTGTAAAATTATTCAGTAACAGCCGCAGCAGTTACACAGCGTGACTTTCTGATATAGTGAGGGGAATGATAATGAGAAACTGCGAAGAAAAGACAGAAAAAGCATGAAAAGGTTTGCAACACCTCCCTCTTTGCCCGCTCACCCGGTGAGTCACCACCGCTACATCTCCTCCAGTTCAAAGTACAGATGCAAAGGGGACCAATGGGTCTCAAGTGCTTCCATCTTCTTCCTCTGCAGTGTTGTCTGTCTCTTTGAGTGCTAAATTAGACACCATCTTATTTTCAAGCTGACCCACATGCATTTTTGACAATCAGCAGCAGATGATGAGCATTACAATAAGGCCTGTTTGATCATGTTGCACTGCTGCATTGTGCAGCACTGTGTTGTGTTTTTCTGCTCTATTGTAGCTTTTGTTATGTTGTTGTATGTGCTGTTCTGCTCCGTTCTCTGCTAAGTGAAGCTCATAGAGAAATGTTTCTGCTTATTATCAAAGGATGTTTGCACCACTGCATGCACTGATGCAGCTCCAGTGAGAATGATAGGTTATAGCAATATAGAAACCTTGCTTTTGCTTATTTTGTTGTTGCATTATTGTGTTGAAAGGGTGTCGAGTGAGAGATTGCTAAAATACTTATTCAAACTTATCTAATACTAATACTAATAAACTAGTAACACACCTGACTGAATAACTTTCATCCCTACTGACATCTGGGTGAGATTCAGTTCAGTCTACAAATTTCCCTTTAAGGACTGTTAATCTTATAAGATTTCCTATTCTAGCATAAACTGACACTGCAGCATTTTACTCCTGAACTTCTCAGCTTCAGCTTCTAATAAAGCTGAAATGTCATCTTGATAAAAAAAAAAAGAAAAAAAGAAACATCTTGAGTTTTGAGGGTCTTATATCGTGGATTTCTTACCTCAGATGGCTGTGTTATACATTTGCCTTTGCCGGAGCACTGAGGGTCACTGAAGCTGCTGCCAGGCTCCACACAGCTGCTGGCCTTCACCGTCAGGTTGAGGCGCAGGGTCACCTCCGGGGCTGTGGGGGCGCCCACGCGTATCACACCTAGCACAGAAGAGTTGAGGTGCTTATGAACTATTCATGTAGCATTTTTATTAATGCAGCTGAGTTTTATTCTAAATATATTCACCACATTGGCAGATATTTAAATACATCATCTAATGTCTGAAAATGTAGAAGGGAGGAGAAATAAACAACTTTTATTAGAATCATTTGTTAAAACAGCATTTTTAAAATGTACTATGGTTGTCAAATTGTAAATTTCTGAAAACTACACTTTGCTGCCACTATTAACTACAAACAATAATCTAATAAAACATGTTAAGAGAAGAACTGATGTAGGCAGCTCTTCATCATGACTAAAATAGCCTATGTCCCCCTCCGTCTTGTCTCTCTCTAAGTTCAGAACATTTCTTATTATCTTCAATCAAAGCTGACAGCCACACAGGCACTTGGATAAAAATAGCCTCATAGTGAATATTAACGGCCATTTTTTAGAGCCTGATGCGAGCCAATGAGCTGCGAGCACACCCGCTGACGAGACACAGACAGTGCACGCTCCTTGGCCAATCAGAGGCTTCCCTGTCAAGCAAATGACCGAATGATTGTCAACCCAATCACATCGAACGTCGGACCTGCACAGTCACCGTTCCTTTCAAATGCTCAGTCGTGAAAGCATGCAACATTCAGACACGATGACGTGTAGAAGAAGGAAATGCAATGTCACTGCTCCTCCCTCCCTCCTTACACGGGTTTTCACACCACGCATGAGCCTGCGCAAGGTCACACACCTTCAGGCCTACAGTACACGCCGCACACTTGTATTAACGTGTAAAAATACAAGTCAGTCAGTGTGAACATTACTCATTTAGTATCTAGCTTGGCTGCTAGCAGAAAAACCACCATCCGATTTCATCTTTAACAATTTGACCTTCAGTCTTCCCCTCCTTCTGCATCTTCTGTCCCTCTGTCTTTTTCTCTAATCCCTTTCTGTCTTACCCTGCCGTATTTCCCGTCTTTCTCTCTCCTTATCTGACTCTCTCCCACCCTCCATTATCCTTCCTCCCCCCTGATTCAACTCCCCAATGTCATTCCCCCCCCCCCCCCCACCACTCCCCCCCCCCCCCTCTCTCTCTCTCTCTCTCTCTCTTCCTCTCTCAGGCTGTGCTGCCATAGCGTTAGCAGACATGTCAGGTACGCAGACAGGCAGCATCCAGACATGCCAAGGTCAGCAGTGAAACAGCATCATACATGTAGAGCACACGCAGAGGTCAGACAGCCCTTCAGTCAAACAGTTAACCCCCTCCAGGACCAGCTGCAGTTCACTACACAATTTTGGCACAATCGTGTGAGTACTCTTTTACAAAATCTACGTCTGAGTGTGTGTGGGCAGTAAAGTACAGATGGAATATCAGCATAAATATGTTATTTTTTCTTTCAATATGCAAATATAATAGTCTGACTCATATATAAATGCAAATATTATGCGATTCTCCCCAATTATATGTCAGGAATAAATACTGTAAATACAATTTATTCAAATTTATTAATCCTCAAATGCTTTTGGCTCGGTTGTAAATGAGCTATTTGGAGGTATTTTAAAATGTTTCCTATTTAGCTTCTCTGTAATTGTTCGATGAACCGTGAGAGGTGGAACTTAACACAAATTAAATGATAAAAACAGTCATCAATCATAGTATAATTAAAATTATGCATTTTCTGCTAAACTGTAACTCATCTGATTTGATTAAAACATGCTTCATATGATAAATAATTCAGCATTCTGTGTTTCTGTGCACTTAGGTGAATATTTATCATTTTACCTCTCAGGTTGATATGTTAGTTATGGTGGTCAGTGACGTTTTCAATAAACTACACAGTTTTTCAGTATGCTAAGTTGTTATATTAAGTTTCAATAGCTACATGTTGCTGCCAAGTCATGACAAGAAAAAACACATTAATCCAGTAAAAACTTGCAAAAACTCCTTTTGCAAAGCTTTAGTTGCATTTTGATCAATGGGTTACGATATGCTATCATATGGACGGACCACATGTATAAGTTAACTAGAAGAGCTTACAGTGCTGATGTTTAGCATGTTCACCATCTTAATTTAGCTTGTTAGCATGCCAAAATTTTCCAATTAGCACTACACACAAAGTACAGTTGAGTCTGGTGGGAATGTCATTAGTTTAGCAGGAATTTGATCAAAAACTAAAGTGTAGGACAAATAGAAATTTGAATCAGCCATCTTTGTTCTGGAGATGGTTTGGTACTGACATTGAATCATCCTATTAAGCTTGTTTTCATCAAATCATTTGTGTCTCCAAAACAAACTAAAAGTTAAAACCAAATGTATCAGTTCAGTTATTTCAGTTCGTCTTCGTTTTGCCTCAGAATGAATCACCTTCATGCTGCTTTCATACTGTATTTTCCTCTATAGCAGCAATAGTAACTTTATAATTGATAGGGGTTTCCATGCCAACACTACTACTCTATGAGTGTATGTTTGAGTTTTAGCTAATGAGCTTTGATGTCCATTTTGTGGCTGTATGATAAAACAGAGGTGATGTGAAAATAATGTTTCATGTTTCATGCTTTATTAAGAACTGAGGTGACTTACTGAGGAAGTAGTTCTGTCCCAGGGGCAGCGAGTAGTCTGGCACCACCAGTCCATCAGGGGCCTGTAGGAACCACATTGTAGTTCCATTCAAAATGGAGGAGCGGAGGAAACCCTCTTCATTCACACGCCACAGCACTGGGGCTCCACTGGCGTTTACAACCACTCTGGTTGGAGGAGAGAGAAAAGTCAGTGAGGGAGGGATACAAGGTCCCACAGTAAAGGGAAATCTGATTCCTCTGGACTCATATTATAGTTTGTCCCAAACAATAAGTTATAATAAGTCATTCTCATCTGCTTTTTCAGCTTGTTTTGCATATTTACAGTGTAGATAATGGATTGTACCAGACGTTACCAAGAAATATATTGGATCCACAAAATATTAGGAACACAATCCACATATTGTATATTGTACTTTGCCCTTGAGCACTTGATTCACCTTGCTGGACATCTTAAACAGCATTAAAATGTCAGCAAAATCAGCATGCAAGATAAGATGAATGAACTAATACTACTATGTGAACTTCCCTGCTTCCTCTAATCTTTATGTATTCAAAATAAGGAGTTTAATAAGACATGACTCTCCACTCTGTCACACATGGTCCCTGGCAGCAGAACAGCAGTAGTGATGCTGACAGTCAGGACACTTTGTCCCATGTTTGAACCCAAGACTGGTGACTGGAGGACAGTCTTTGTGTTTGTTACTGCACCCTGGCATCATGGTCAGGTCTGGTGAGTAATAGCTGCCAGTGATCTAACTCTGTGGGAGTTATGTTGTTTCCTGTGGAAACACTGAAACCCTCATGAACACAGTTGTGAAATACAGCCAGTGTGGTCAGGCGCTATCATTCATCAGGATCTCGGACAGTTTGTACTAAAGAGAGAAAGATCAAGACGGACCAACTGAAAAGAGAAGAGAAGAGTGTGTAGTCACTTCAATACCACACTTGATACTTTGATACTCAAATGTGACGCATTTAGTGCTGATATCTATTAAAATTTCCTTATTACAATTGAATTGTCTTCATTTTTATTGCTGTTGGAAGGTTTCATGCAGACATGAACAGACCCTGGTGACAAAACGATCCCTGGAGCACCACATCCTGCCATGAGGAAGTGATCAGACATACAGAATCAAAATTTAATGAGAAGGAATCTACTGACATTTATGGTCCCCAAAGGATGAACCCTTTAAAGTTTGGACACTGTATGACTTGTGTTGTCAAAGGGATATTTGAAAGTATTTATGGTGGTAAATACTTTGATATATACAGTGCTGTGCAAAAGTTTTAGGCACTAAAAGTCAGGTAAGGATACTTTCAAAAAAAATGCCATGAATGTTTTTTATTTATCCGTTAACTTCATACAAAGTTCAGTAAACAGAAGAAACCCAAATCTAATCAATATTTGATGTGGCAGTTCTCCTCAGTACATCTGCACAGTTTTTCAAGGTTGTTCCTCAATCTTGGAGAAGTTACCACAGTTCTCCTGTGGATTTAGGTGTCTCAGTTGCTTCTGTCTCTTCATGTAATCTCAGACTGACTCCATGATGTTAAGATCAGGGCTCGGTGGGGGCCAAACCATCTGCTGCAGGACTCCTTGTTCTTCATGTGGCTGAAAATAGTTCTTTATGACTCCGACTGTATGTTTGGGGTCGTTGTCATGCTGCAGAATAAATTTGGGGCTCATCAGATGTCTCACTGATGGTTTTCTATTATGGATAAGAATCTAAACATCTAAAGTGCCTAAAACTTTTGCACAGTACTGTACCTCTAATACTGGACACATATGTGAAGAAACCAGACCTATTACCAAGAAATCTTTGGTAAGGTTGAGCCTAATAACATCAAAATCTTCAGCATACATGACTGACTCAGGTATATTATTCCAGTCAACATTCCCGATAATGCAAATGGTATTTTGGTGAGACTGAGGAGAGACAGAGTTCACTTCACCTCTCACCTCAAGAAAAACCATGGACAACATGAACCAAGAGGATCAATTATCTGTCTGCAGGCCTGTTGTGGTTGAGGCTGCCCATAGGAGGATATTGAGGAGGCTCATAACTGCATCTGTAAACATCTGAGCAGATCAGCCAAACTCATGACATGTTTCCTACATGTGACACTGAGCTCCAATAGCTGCCAGCCTGCTATGGAGAGAGCAAAGACCAGAGCCGAGCCAAGCTGAGTCACTACACTACGAGTCCTCATGAAAGATAGAAATAGCAGCAGAGTGACATCTGTCTACCACAACTGTTAACCGGATACTGAACAGCTTGAATGAAGCCTCTCACTAGCTAAATGCTTCTAAGTATCCCTCTAACCTCACACCCACACTTGAAATAATCATTCCCACATTACAAAAAATATGCAACCCACTTTTAGGAGAGATAAAATACCATCAGAGAAAAACAGCAGAGCATAGTTCAGGATATAAACGGAACATATTTTGGGTCATGTTCATTAGTCAGGGCAAGTCGGAGCGTCACAGGTGGATTGGCACAACGGCTGTCCCAAAATCTTGGCGAAAAAAGGAAGCTGCATTGGTCTGAAGGTGAAGCTGTGAGCAGTGACTGAATAATAAGATGGTGGACAGGCTACTAGCAGCTGAAATGAGTTTTCCTTTGCAGGGTGTCTGGGCTCAGCCTGCAGGACAACGTAAGGAGCTCATATATCTGGGGAGCTGCTGTTCCTCTCTAGCTGAAATGAGTAATTTGAGATTTGGGATAGTTGTAAATTATGCCCTATATTTTATAGCTACGTTCCCTGCAGATTAAGACATATTTTCAATGTAGTAAAACTTCATGTAAGTTCATTTCGTTGGTATTTTCATCTAATTTTCATTTTGTTTTTTTCCATTTTCAAGTTTTTATAGCGGCCAATCAGTTAACCATTTGCTAAACCCAATTATCCAGTCATAGCTGCTATAAATAGGCACAACAGATATGTCAAGCTTTGGATTTCTCCAGACTCTGACGCATTGTGCATGGGGCTATCATAAGAGCACAAGAACTTAAGTATAATGAATGAATTAAACTGTGTTTTTCTGCTCCAACATAAACTGCAGTCATTACCAACCTACAGTAATAATCAAGCACATTGTTAACTTTCTACATTAGTATGTGGGGTTACAGATTATATTATGAAAGCCTCTTCACAACTAACACATCAACTGTGATGTATTTCATAACTTTGTAGAAGCGGGCCTTGTACAGAATTACCCTCCGTAGCACCTAACGTTAGCAGCTCTGTCAACAACCCAGCTAAAGTTACTCAGTTTGCCAAAGGAATACATCTGTGAGTCCTCATTCTAAAGTCTCTTTTAACATTCAAAGTGTGAACATACTTTTAAAAATGCAAACAAGCATGTATACTAAGCAGCAAAAAAGGGTTACGTTAGAGCGGAATAACAGTCTAATCTTAGATTTTTCCTTATGCTATTAGGATAAACGAGCTCAGAACAATGCTGGTTCTTTATATTCATGTCTACAGGGTCCTCAACTGGTGAGGATGTTGACTTTTTTGGTACAATACCATTAATGCAGCTATCAAGTGCACATTTAGGACCGATGTACAGGATTCTTATTTTAAAACCAGTCAGCTGGAAACATTAGCTAAAAACTCAGCTGCAGAAAGCATTTTAAACCAACTCATAGAGGTAACATGAACTTAATTAACTAGCTAACTATGACCTACGTTCATGTTAAATCGACAGCTGTTAGCTCGAAATGAGAAGCCTGCTGTTGTTTACATCTGTCTGAAACCAAGTGCACTTTGTTTCAAAATTAACAAAGAAGCTGAGTGGTAAATCTGTCACCATTATCTTTCTAAACAGCATACGTGCTGTGCAAAGACTGAAAGCTCCACAGGCTATACAAAGTGGGGGTGGGGCTTAGTGAACGGTTGTTATTTACTAAATTAATTTCAAAGCAATTAAGTTAATTAGACAAGAGTTGATACTCTATTGAGTAATACTCAGCATCAGTGTTGTTAATATTATTACATAACATTGTAGTCTATCTGTAATTCTTTGCAAACACAAAGTGGCAGAGTGACAGCCACTCTCTCACTCACTCTGCAGCCTCTTTGGGATACAAGAGTTTTATTACATAATTATCAGCATCTCTAAATCGATGTCACTTTTGGATCAGTGCTTCATTTCTAAGTGGTGCGGGTGTGTTTGTATGTAAGTGTCCTTCACTGCCTGCATCTGGGTCTGCAATCAGGTGTCGTGTGTAATTATACAGTATGAAAACAAAGCAGCAGCAGTTGATTAACTTGCAGCTCGTAGCTCCCAGTCTGCCATCGTGAACATGAACCCTGAGTCGTGTCTGCCATCTATAATGAGGGGCAACATGAAGGACGTTCAATATTCACCTTGACCATTGCTTCTGCATAATTCATTGACCTTCTTCACAGAATTAATGTAATATTGTTGATGAGCAAATATGTTCTGAAAAGATGGAAAACACCTGGAGTCGTGTAATACAGAGTTTCAGGAGCCACGCTAGTCATGCGTAGACTCAAGTCGTAGTGTTGCGGACAATTACAAAAGTTGCTGCATGGTAAGTATGCAGATAAAATGCTGTGCAAAGCAGCTTCTATTTTAACATTTCTATGTATTCTTTATGGTGATTATGAATACAGTAAACAGTATTTTTTGTTGTTATTCTTGTTGATTAGTGTCCAAAAAAACAGGCAAATATTACAACAGGCAATTAAGGCCGTTTTTAGGCTTAATTCTGAAGTGTAACTGAATAACATGCAAGCTGAAACACACTGTTTCTCTGAGCTTTTTTGAAAATTGAAACCCTATTGCACCTGTACCACACCTGTCAGAGTGTACTAACCACATGCTGTGTACACTGCAGTACGGTGAGGACCTGATCCCCTGGATGCGAACAAAAACAAAATTTTCACTTGTTGTTACTTTTTAAAGGAAGACTTTATCTTTTAAGGGACCTGCATTTATTCTGGCTGATTAGATTTGGGCAGAACTCTGCTGAGATTAGGCTTTTTTATCAGTGAACACATTTGGTTGCGGTCAACAAGTACGTCCTATCCTTCCAAACTACTTTTCCTTGACCTCGATGAAAAACGTCATGAGGTCTAAAAATGTCTCACATCCCTTTTTCTTGAATGACAGGCTTCTGTTATGATTAATATGCCGATTATGATCTGTTATAATAGCTTAAGAACCACCACACAACTCAGCAAACACCTTGAAATGTTGACTTGAATGTGCTTTGAAGTTGTTATGGTTGATACAGGCTGTGGATGTGCAATGTGACAAAATCGTTGATTCCCCAAAGATATTACTATCAGATAATCAAGGACCCAACGCTACTGCACTCAACGATTGGCCAATAACCATCTAGCCAGCTGAATCATATATATCCCAATGAGCCCATCTTCAATTACTGGCCTATAAAAGGGCAGCTGGGGAGTATCAGAGTTGTACAGCAAAATGGGAGACATTGGGCTTGCTGCTGCTGTGTGGCTCACCTCACAGCGAAACCAAAGAAACATTGATAAGAGGAGGGTTATGGAGGCTCATAGCATTGTGTTCACAAATGGCAAGAGGATGCTGATGTGTGTTTTGGACATAGATCACAGGGAATGCTTCAATTGAACATAACATCAAAGCATAACTGAAATTGTTCCTGCATATCTAATGTGTTTCCACACAGAATATTGCTGTTGTTTTGCCTTACACAAAAACAAAACAAAACAGCACACTAGTTATTTACTTACACTTTATAATATTGAAACTTTATTTTGTCTGAATGGTGCCTTGCTTGGTTGCTTTAAATATTGCTGCTGCAAGGAACTGTGGCACAGAATGATCTCCTTTCCTTTCGTAAAGGATGGTCAAGTGTATCCTATGTTAAAGGAGATTAGAAAGGAAGCACTGAAGTACCTTTTCTCAGCATTTAGAGAATTCAACCAGCTCTTATCAATGCTGCCACTTAAATACTTCCAGGTCATTTCACTCAGTTAGGAACCTTCCTGAGCAAAAAAGACAGTTGGACCGCAGCCTTAGTTTTGTCACAGCGAGGAAAAGCACAGGTGTTAATAATAAAATTAACGATGGCTGAATTCCAATTACCGGCTCACTGTCATGGTTTATGGGGACACTTTAATAAAACAGAGCCATTGTTAATGATATTAGTAACACCTGCAATTTTCCTACTAGGACAATGCGACTAAAACTGTATGTGAGGTCACCAAAATCTATGAAGTCATAAACATGATAAAGGTGTAATCTGTCCTGCTCCAACAGAGATATATACATAGAACAGTCTGTACATGTTCACACAGTCCTGAGAAGAGGTCTAACCAGGCAAAACATCTGTGTGAGTGGACCGAGTATGAAATATCCACTGCTTGCAGGCTTGAAAGATACAGTTTTAATGGAGTATTCCTTTAAGGAGACAGATGTCAGTCATAAAAAGGTACTTTAATGGTGCTCTTACTTTACAGCCGTCTCTTCGGGCACATCTAGAGACAGAGTCAGAGTTCCTGATGTCAGCTCACACAGCTCACTGCTCACACAGTGCAGACCCTCAGTCACCTGAAAGAGGACACACACGCACATAATATATATATTTGTTTATAGATTCTGAAGATGAAGTCAGTCCGCAGTAGCGTGAGTTCAACGCGGAAGTTCATCTCACCCTGTCTGCCTCCCACGGCACCACCAGCAGCCTCTGCCCAGGTTTGGGTTTCCATGGCTGCAGGGTGGGAGGTGCTGGTGTTGTGGTGGAGGGCACGGTGGTTGGCTGCGGCGGCTGAGTGGCGGCTACGGTCGTGGAGGCGACGGGAGTAGCCAGCTCAGGAGCGGAGGGGGTGGCTAGGTCCCAGTCTGCGGCCGGCAGGTCCAATAGGATTTGATCGCACCTCTCCCCCTCGTAGCCTTCACTACACTCGCAGGTGTAAGCCGGCTCCCCCTCCTCCCCGCCGTTGCTCCGGCTACAGTTTCCATGGAGACAGGGGCTGCTGGCACAAGGGTCTGTGAAAAACTGAAATAAGGAGAAACATAAATAAAAACAGGAAGAGCCAGAGAGAGAGAGACAGAACAAAAACATTATTATCTAAGTGTGTTTTTCAGCTCCTGTCTGCACTGCTGTCCTCCTGTAGTCTAAACCGTCTGATCATCTACATTTTTTTTTTGTCACCTTCGGTCAGTTTTTCCAAGTATCAACCTGGGAGCGTCATTTTATACAGGCTCAAGGAGTGGTCCTTAAAATACTGTGAATAACAAGAAAGCGCATACTGTTAGTCAAAACTCCTTCTTTTATTGCTCTCTGACTCACTTCCTTTTATTACATTGTGACTCTGTGTTTCTAATAAATTGCTGCAGGCAGATCTGGTCTATGGCATAGGCGGTATAGGCGAATGCTAGAGGTGCCATCCATCCATAGGGACGCCCCAAATGAGGGAAATATTGCAAAAAAAGCCTACAACAACATAACTACATAGAATAGCCTATTAAATAGACCCTATTTTCTGAGTTGCCTGGCGTCCCCTGGGTGTAGGAGAGACTGGAGGCAATTGTAACAATTTTTGGGTTTTCTGTCATAACTCAAAAACCTTTTGAACTATTTGGATGCAGTTTGTATGTAGGAAACTTGTATCTGTGTTCTACTTGTTAACAATCATCAAATGTTTTTACAAGCAACGTTAAAGCCACAGTATTGATTGAAACACCAGAAGTCAAATGTTACATCTGCCCCCACATGCAGGGGCGATTGTAACAACACACATAATACCTTCATATAAATACCAAGGACCACAATAAACTCTCGAGAATATAGATATAGTTAAAACAATTTAATATCCATTGAACAATTCATTCCAGTTAAACTAAAACAGTAAATCATAATTATACTAATATAAAAACAATTAATGAATAAGCAACAGAAGAAGCATCACACATACAAAAAATGGGTTTCCTTTTATCAACATTTAGATATAGTTCGAGACATCAGTTTATCTTTTGGCAGGCTGAGAGGGATCATGTACATCATGAGTTTCATGGTTCTGTCTTGTTTCTGATTGGTGCAATTTGAGATGTTACAGTTGCCCCCGGTCTACTCTTGCTGTTTATGTTTATACTGTTATCGGCTATAATGGGGATTGGGTGCCGTTATTGGCTGGATTTCACCATCAGCAGCTTTTTTATGAATATAATGTAACACCCAATGGTCACATATACTCCTCTTCTCTCTTCAGATGCACTTTTGAAATATTTTAATCCCACCACTGCAAATCCTGGGCCACCTGCAGACACCTTCTCCACCTCAGCATCTTCCAGCAATGCAGCATCAGGTTCTTTAATACTGTTTTTATTTTGTGGGAGGGGTTTTTGTTTCTAAAAATAAAGAAAATCTCAAAGACATAAAGCTGTGCAGTTTCTGTGTGAGTGTATGAACACTGGTGGTGGAACTGGCTACGATGCAAGGAGCACCAGCTAAAACCTCGCCTATGGCACCACATTGGTCAGGGCCGGCTCTAGTTGCAGGGCTGCATTTCTCCCTCTCTCTCATACACACATATACTGTAATTTGACGGTACACACACACACACACACTCGCATTTCATTTCAAAACAAGATTTCCCCCCATCATGCAGCAATGATAAAAATGCACCCTGACAGTCTCCTTCATGCTGTTTTCCCTCATCAATAATTGATCATATTTGGAGAAAAACATTATGGATGTTGAAGGTGAAAGAGGACAAAGCCGAGCTTTACGTAGCTTTCCGCCTAACACCGTGTTGTACTTTTGCATGGCTTTCAGAGCCTTCTTAGGCTTAAGAACGTCTCTAATCCGGCTGTTTCTTTTTTTCTTTTGGCAAATTCACTGAAACAGCTTCAGGTATCTGTGGCTCCAGCTGTCCGATTTAAATGTTTTCAGATAACAGTTTTAATGACACCATGAGAAAAACAAAAAGCCATGCTGGAGCGAGGGTGAACAGAGGGATGGTAATGATGCTCATACCTAATCCTCCGGTGCATATGGATGTGTATATGAGCATGTGAATGTACATATGTATGTGTGTGTGTGTGTGTGAAAGTGAGAGAGAAAGAACGAGAAGCAGAATAACAGAGCGTCATTAACAGTCCGTTCTCTCCACGACTGAGTCACAGCTCATTAGTGCTAATCTCTCTCAGGTTCTTACTTGCGATGCTTCTATCAAACTTTCTCTTTCTGCTCCGAAGCGCAGCAGTCCCAGCAGGCCACTCGGATGTCCTCACACAGTCAGTCCCTTGTTCTTATCTCCACCCAAACAGCACCAGGGATTGACTTTAACCTTAAACCTTTAGGAGACAGCAACGTTTGGCTTGTCTGGGTTACAGGAAACATTTAAGTCCAGCTCATGACCTTTTTCATGTGTCACTCTTGATTTCTCCTCCATCCTCACAGCCTCCATCCATGCTGCACAGATTGTCCTCTAATAAAGCAGGTACATCAGGATTTATAGACGGCTGGTGATATAATCTAAAGTCTATCGGAATAAAATGTCACATTTATCTCAATAACTATAAATGTAACCATTTCTTTTATGCAGCAGTAAATAATATTTATTTCCTGTGCTTTCTTTCTTGTAGTTTTTATATGTTTGTCTGAATTAATACCACTGTGATCCTTTAAAGATTCCGGTAATACTAACAGAAACGACCAATGTATTATCAGATCTGATAATCATTTCAGTCATTTTTCAAGCAAAAATGCCAAACATTAGTTGGTTCCAGCACCTGAATTTGGAAGATTTTGATGGAAATTTGTACAACTTTCTGACTAAATGATGAATCTAAAGGAATGGAAATAATGCAAATAATCATTTGTTGCAGCCCTTGAAGCTGAACATCTGCACTGCTGATTGGTTGAACATCAGGTTAAACTCTCATCTCAATTATATCAGATTCAGACTATTTAGTAAAAACTGCTATTTTGGTTGGTAAAAGATTCACAACATTAGTAATTTCACTAATTTTGTTCATCGTTCATCTCTAACTTGTTGGTGACATTACTACTCAGTGTATATGGCGCTCGCTATGTTGCTTGGTATCATTAGTATTCATGCATTTGGGCCTGCATGATTTTGCTCGTTACTCTCCAGCACCAAACAGCTTATACGCCCTGGGCTCTGGCAAAGCATGTGAATCAATTTCTTCTAAGCAGCTGATAATAACCCATATTAGTCTCTTTATCTACAGTATATTGCCACATAGACCAACAAACAGAACAAAGAGATTCTCTGAGGCCAAATTAATTGCTTCACAAGGTGCTGTGATCTATTTGCTAATTTGGGATGGGCGCCCTGAGGAGAGAGGATCAATACAGCCGAATGGAGGGAAACAGCAACGCTACTTAAACTATTGGCATCATCAATTTAACCTGGTGGAGGGGCTGGGATGAGTCTGTTACTCCTGCCATATCACACACACACACACACACACACACACACACACACACACACACACAGATGTGTTCTTCAAACTCTGGTAGGGAGACACATTTATGCAAGTGAATACATTCATATGCATTTCTGCACAGTGTGTTTTAATTGGACTGGACTGGTGAACGAACGACACAAAAGAAAGCCATTATGTAGAAAGTGAGCAGAACTTCGGGTGTAGGTTTATTCATTTGGAGAATCGTAAATTAAATATGAACCCCGGCAAATGGATAATGTAATTTAGCAGTGTAAACACAACACGTGACCACTATATTACATCCTGGTCTCCGCACATCAATAATGTAAGTGAAAGAAGTGGCTGACTAAGCCTGGTAAGAAACATATGGTTACAGTATAACGTTCCCTTTTTGAAGTTATTGCAGCCAAACATGTTGTGAAGCAATGAAAAATGCTGTGCGTGCACTGCACCTTGACATCAACCAAACAAACTGAATGGTGTCTTTTCAAGCTGTTTAACTGTACGCCTGACAACCTGACATGTCTGACAATTAACAAAGATGTTGACGGTGAGACACATTGAAAGGAAGGGAAAGGAAAGGAAAGGAAAGGAAAGGAAAGGTTTACATTCTGATGACGCATCCAACAGATGTGACATGTTGTGTCACTGAGCTGAAGCTTCTGTAATGAGAAAAAACAAAAAAAATTCATACACTCATGTTATAAAAAAAATTAAGCCCTGCTCAAAAACTCAGCTGAACTTCTGCTCCTTTCTGTCTTAAGGGCATGTAAAACATTCTCCATAAATTAACATTTTATCTGCATAAGAATATTATCTTTAAAATCTCTTAATATTGTCATGATGTGAGTGAATTTGTCCTAATTGTTTAAAAAAGTGAACTGAAGTCAGTTTGACTGCAGAATTAGTGATGAAAGGAGCCCTTTAAAAAAAAAAAAAAAAAAAAAAAAAGCACAGGCAGGAAAACTGGCAGAAGTGCCCTTGAGCAAGTAATTACTGTAAATCCAAACCAGTGCAAAAGATCTGAAGCTGCCCTCTGACCTCTGAGAGAGTAAAAAGAGAATTTCTCCATGCAGATTAATAATTGTTATTATAAAACTGCCCACTATCTGTGTTATATCAGCTCTGTCCAGGGGGTTATACAGTAGTTGAGTTGTATTGCAGCCTGCAGAGGGCTTAAATCAGCCTGATATTACAAAATAAGTGGGTGGTGATCATAAACAGCGAACATTATTGAGGAAAGTGGTTCTCTGAGGAAAAAAAAGGCAGCCATGTGATGATTTATCCTCCACTTCTAATGTTATGAAAAGAACCTCAACAACTGATTTTTCGACAAACTGTTGTTGTCGAGTGAAAACATGTGCTGCCAACTTCTCAAGAACTCAGAAAAATGGCCTTGTTTTTAGCCTGACCGTGACTGAGCAGTATGTAATCCTTCAAGTAAAGCTTAAGAAAGATCAATAGCCAGAGTTATGAGGTTTTCCCAGTGCGGATTGCCTGAAGTAACTCAGCAAGTGGCTGAAATGCTTTATGTGCAAAAGTTGTGTTTTGCTGTTCAGTTATTTAAATCACAGCAGTGAATGGTGAATGTTAAAGGTGGTTTTCATACTGTAATGTCGGATGTCCGTGTTAAAAATGGTCAAAATTCCAAAACTCAAAGGAAATGTATGTAAAAATGCTCTTAACACAGGTACCTCTATATCCACCTCGTGATGACGTCAGATTGTTTGCACATGCCCACAAACGGCAGTCCGTTCCGTAGCCTTTGTTGCTAAGGCTGTTAGCACTGTCCACACCCATATTTCAGATTGGATTCGGGCTTGGTTGTAATTGAGAGGTTTCCATTATGAGTAAAGTCAGAGAAAAAGAAGTAAAATCTGATGTTTCTTGACGAAGCCTCTCCTGGAAGTCTGCTGGCCAATCAGAACAGAGTGGGTTCACCGGGAGGGGCCTTAAACTGAGCGGCTGCGTAAAAGACCGTTATAAGATAAATAAGGAGAACAGTAAATCATGCAAAGATATTCCAGTAGAGCCCCAGAACGTAAATATAGACCTGGGAATGTGCATATGTCAACTTTAAGGTCCTTCTTTCATTGTTTTTTAAGGTTTGGGCGACAGGAAAATCTTTTACACGATTATATTTTAGACAGTGGTGTGCTTCAACTCTGAGGCAACAGGAAGACGCTTTCCTGTTTCATGATAAGACCCGCATGCACAAAGTGAACTCCATAAAGAAAGTGTTTTGTGTGGAAGATCTTGACTGGCCAGCACAGAGCCCTGACCTCCACCTCATCCAACACCTTTGGGACGAACAGGAACATTGGCTGCGAGCCAGGCGTCATCACCCAAACTCAGTGCCCGACCTCACTGATGCTCAAAGGAAGAAAATCAAGAACAGAAGGTGGACGGTGTGCAGAAAAGACTTTGAAGGTCACCATTGCATCATTAAATGTTTTGGGAGTTTTCAGTATTCAGTGTGTGGACTATCTCTCATTTTTTATTAGCAAATCTTGTGGAAAGAATGTTTGAATCATTGCTTTTAAGACTTTAGGTTCAAGTACTTAGATTAGTGGCATCTTCTGTCTGAGAAGCTACAGCCCTGGTGGAGCTTGATCAATCTGCTGTTTCATAGCAGTAGTTAACTGAGCGCTTCATTTCACCACTTTATCAGCCACTTACTGTTTATGGGTGACTCATTTGAGCGATAGGCGATTATACTGCAGGGGTTCACTTGAATGGCCAGATCGTTCAGCTAATCACACACAAAATTAGTTAGAAGGGCAGAAATGACTCACAATGCATTTGAGGAAACGTCAACAAAGTTTTGCACTAAGCACGAAAATGGTGCAAATATACACAATAAAAAGTGTATTATAGCGTAGATTTGATCAAGCATAAATTATCTGTTTGCAAAGTAGGTTTTTCAGCATTTTTAATATAATACATATGCAGGGTATGTATATGTATTGTACATGTCAGGTATGTCGTCATAGAGACGAGGACAAACATACAGAGACACCAGCAAAGAACACGAAAAGATGAGTGTGTGACACTCTGAAAAACTGATATGGTCACTCAGCAGGTTTCATGAAATTGTTTTACAGCCCCTTTATAACGATCAAGATGTGTTGCCATAGCTACAGTAGATAGGTAAGATGAGAGCAATTAGCACACTGTACTATACACAGGGAGTGTGTGTGTGTGTGTGTGTTTACACGCCCCCCACCCCACCTGTGCCTTACACACAGTCTCAATATTTGCCCAAAGAGTCCCATCATGCTGCAGAGAGGTGATCCATCTTATAATCCACTTACTTGCTCATCTGGGCTGTTCATCACCATTTTGTCTCCTTCAGTCAGAGACCCCACCCCCACCCCCCATCCCGCTGCAGAGGCAAACTAGATACAGATAGCGTTTGCTTAATCACTCTCTCATGAAAACACTTGCACACAAATAAGGAAAAAATATCTCTGCAGGATCTCAGAGAGGATTAATTTGTCTCATAAAAGTTGCTCCAGCGGCTATACGGAACATCAGGATGTTCATATGTGGACGACTGCAGTCGCTGTGATGCAGTGATGCCACAGAGCATCTGCAGTGTCTGATGGTGAAGTTTGAACACTGACAAGTGCATTTCCAGACACAGCCAGAAATATTTCAAAGAATAGGGTGACATGTTCAAAGTGAAGCAGAGCTGTTAGGTTGAGCGGCAGGCTGCATTTTTAACTGTAGTTTAAAGTAACTCTAGATTTCCCAACATCACTTTGAGAATTGTTGCTTCAACTATCTCCAGATCATATTTTTTTTCATCTGACCATCACCAACAACAAAACTAACTGAGAACATCTCAGGCCATTTGAGCTATCTGCTTTTTAACACATACAGAAGCTAAACCCCAAACAATCCACTGACAGCAAGTTTTCTTTCTTCAACCTTCTAAATAACACACACATACATACTGTAGATGAGGGAAGGACCACGTGTCTATATGATAAACCCACATCATTCTTGTAAAAAAACAGCTTCTTTCTTTATGAAACTGACTCCAAAGTGTGATAGGGAAGCAAATACTACTGTCATTTGGCAGAAGGATGCATCACCAACAGACATGAGAAGAAGTTTTGGTAACACTTTACTTTATGTCCTATTTATCATTTATAAATGGTATATAAACATTTAATAAAGGTTTATAACACACTATAATGTAGCAGATATAAGGACATTTTAAGTGTATATTATAATATTACAACTGTGTTTTAATATATTATCATTATCTGTTTACAGCAGCGTCCAAATATAAATGCCCACAGGAGGAGTTATAGTTGACAAATACAACAATAAATTCTCATACTACATTAGTGTGTTGTAAACCGTTTATTAACTTTTTATATATCGCTTATAAATGCTAAATAGGGAGACTTAAAGTAAAGTGTTATGTAAATTTTCAATGTGGAGAGTCTGAGATTTAACGAGATTGACTGTATGTACTTGACCTTACATGCCGACATATGCGGCTGAAAAACATGATCAACGAACAAAAGATCACAAGTGCATCAACCATCACTGATTCACTTTTGAAATGAAGAAAAAATGGTCTAAATGTAGATTCACTTCCTTACATAATGTCTCATCTCACAGTCTGTTCTCATCATTGTTAAATTCCATGTTTCTGAGTTATTCAGGAACAACTTATTAGAGCTTCATCAATTATCAGCAAGTTCCAGATTTGTTCCTTAATCATTTCTTGGTAAATATTCAATATTTTGTGTACCTGTTAGTGTTACCAAAAAAAAAAAAAAATCAAAACATGCATAGTTGGCACCTCACACAGATTTTTGCAGCTGTTAAATATAGAGCCATGTCTTATTTGCTTCTTTCTTTGCTGTTTTTGAAATTTTAATAAAATTCAGTGATGGTTAAGTGCTTTGACTTGCAGTCTGTGTTGTGTTTCAGCCACAAATGTCTGCTCAGACAAAAACACAACTCTTTCATTTTTGTCTGAGCAATGAGCAGGGTGTGTAACATGCTGTATACGAGAACTGGAACATTTCACCTGATGCATTTCTGGCTGTCATTCTGAATTAAGAGGAAGTATTTCACGTGCTAAAAACATCTAGAGGTTTATCAAAGCACTTAAAGTCAGTAGTTAAACTATAAATATGCTTCAGGTTTAGCCAGAGACAGGAAGCTGGATTTTTGTCAATTATTCTGGAGCTTATTTCATATTATGATTTAAATAGTAGGAATTCAAATGAAAATCTGTGCTGCAAACATCACTTTCAGCAGGATCTATGGTTATGATAACGTGCTTCTCTCAAACTGCAGCGCCGACTACAAGGAATATCAGTAGAAACTTCATGTGACGTATCTACAATGGTCTTATTTTTCATGTTTTACTAATGAGAGGGTGCTTAAAAATTGATGCGTCTGATCTAGATCCATCTTTTTTTCTTGTCTTTTTTTTTTTTTTTTTTTAGAGTGAGCGGGCGAGTATTTGTCAAGCGTTGGCTGTTTGCTGAATTCGAGGCCACAGAGAGAAACTGGAGCATCTCTCTGCATTGCGTAATCTCACAGGAGCAGAACAAACATCAGGAAATATAAAGGCTGGAGAGAAAATACAACCCTGCAACACACAGGCCATGCACCCTACAACACACACACACACACACACACACACACTTATACATACATATACACACATTAGCCTCCAAAGATCGACATCTGTGAAACTGCATCACCACAGTTAGGGAATTACTAGCAGAACTATGACTATAACAGCCAGGGAACAAATACTCTGTAATTATATAATCAATCATACAGCAATTAGCTAGATGAACTAATTTAAACTTTCATATAGCCAGCAGTAATTTTTATCTCGAATGAGCAGTGCATAATGAGCACCAGCTAAAACAAAATATTTAATTCATGATAGTGACAAAATAATAGGCCTGCTTGAAAATCATCCTTCAATGGTGTAATTTTTCCCCTCAGTATTCTCTCCAATCTGCTCTCCTGAGGTTTGGGCCCTGGGATGTGATCTGGTTGTATAAGGAAGAGCCACAAAAATCTAGAAATGAAGTAAATACTTTCAGAAAAGCATGAAAAATCGCTGCTGGTACATAATTAACTGTATTAATCAAGTTAAAAATGCACTATGTTGGAAACGTCAGCTTTCATACAGCCCCAGGAATGTGTGTGTGTGCAGTGCATGCAGGCTTTTTGAGCTGCATCCCTGTTTTAGGTGAGGAGTGACCATGGAATTGGAGTCGAGCAGGCGAAGACGACCGAATGAAGCATGAAGAAACAAATAAACCGACGATTAAGGAATCAACAAAGCAGAGAAGTGGTCCAGGCGGAAGACGATGAAGATCTAAGAGCATTTCCAGATATAAACCAAAGATAGTTTAATAGAGCTTTATGAAAACTGCTGGTCAAAGTGAGAGATTTCCTCCGTCGTGGAACTGTATTTAGACCTTTATAACCTGTCCATATGACAAAATATGACAATAAACTGCAATATGTACTCCTTACATAATAAGTGGAGAGTTCAAATTAGGGGTGGGAGGAAAAAATGATTCTTAGACGCATCGTGATGCGGACGATTCTGCACTGATTCACAAATGTCAAAAATGTCTGAATGTTAGTTAATAACGTGATGTTGACAGAACAAAAAAGGTGGAACTCAGCTGTGAGGGCAGTGCAGCAGCCAGACCATCTACAGCACACACACACACCCTAGAGTTATCATGTAGTTCATCTTCAAAACAGGCAGCGGCTGCAAGCATTGATTTAATGACTAAATAATTACAGTTTGTGAGACAAACATGAAGGATATTGTGAAGCTTCTACGTCATCACTCAGAGATTTTCAAAGATTCCCACCCCTAGTTAAAATGCATCATACTGTGAAGTGAATACAAGCTTGTCACAAGAACAAGCTGAGTTTCAAGTGTTTTATATAATGCTCACATCATGATGCAAGACTGTGTCAAACATTTCCATCCTTGGCAGAAAAGTGGCAGTTTTGTTCACAAGAGGATCAACATTTTTGCCAGCGAGTCTAATCTCTGCTCCTTCTTACAATACAATAGACTTATGGAAAACCAGCTGAGTAACTGCCTAAGTGTCAAATAAAATTGAAAGACTTGATGAGTCACAGCTACTGTGCATTTTGTACCTGCACTACAAAGCCTCTTTTCACAAAAACTCAGAGGATGTGTCTCCAGGAGCTTCCTGAAATTTCATGAAGCAAGCAAAGTGTCTTAAAATGCAAATGAATGCTCCATGCATGAAGTGAGTTAAATAGAAAAGGGCTAATATGCCTTGTAAATAGATAAAACACAAAAATTCTTATGAGGCAAAAAATTGGATTTACTGAGCATCTATTCAGAAAGAAAATGGGAACATTGGACTCGGTAACATGCAGTATATTTTCTAGGTTTTTGGTAATCTGAAATACCAGCATACAAACCATATGGTATGTTTTAAATGGTGTTGCAACAGCAAACAACCTCTGATAAACTGACTATATGCTACCTGCTCAGCACCAAACAGCAGACAGACAAAATTAGCAACTAGAGTTAGCTGGTGAAAAAGGTCTAGTGAGCTTAAGATCCAGAGATTTCTATCAGGAGCTGGTGGAGAACAAAGTAGAGCTAAAAAAAAAAAAAAAAAAAAAAGAATGAATGTTGGACTTACACTTGTCAGGCAACGAGAAGGACAACTCATTAACCAAAACAACTCTCAGGATAAGTGGTTTTTTCTGCATGTTTTGATGTTTTTCTGTGCTGAAGTGACCAAAATTAATTAATGTGCATTTGAGAAAGTATCTTCAGTTTGTGCTACTATCATATAAAGGGACACAGGGACACATACTGTATGTGTAATGCAGTTCATTGTGGTGGAACGTTTCACAAAACTTAATGTGAGCATATAATCTGAACAGTGGACAATGCTGTTGGTAGTGTTAGCATGGTACAGATTATATCGTGGCCTCGGTGGCTCAGTGAACATGCTGGGTTTCTCCTCTGGATGTTGTAGTCTTTTATTCCAACAGTCCAAAGACAGACAGGTCAAGTGGACTGAAACCTCTAAATATCCTGTAGGAGTTAATGATGCTGTTCAGGAAGCACTGGCAACCTGCCAAAGATGTACTTTTGCTCAACACATGCTGTAATAATCTCTGCCCTTCATCCCTGAACATTAAAAGTGGATAAAGAAAGTAGACAGGTGAGATTTAGCTTCTTTCTTTTTTTTTTTATAACATTTTCAAGTAAAAAGGTAATCACCTGCCACCCTGTCAACATTATCATCTCAGTGATATCCAAAGACGGGGTAATGCAGTGTTTTGAGCTGGAGGTTAAGCATTTAAGCGATATCCCGTCAGTATTCCAGACAGACATTGTTGTTGTTATGATTTATTACACCCGTCAGTCAGAAAACCACCCAGCGTAAAACCCCTCATGATCCAGCCTCATCACTTCTGCTGTCAGCACAGACGCAGCTTAAAGACACCATTTTAGATACTCAGTCTGACACTTTCTCCCATTTCTATCACGGTCCTGAATGAAGGAGCAGGTGCTTGCTTGGATCTACTCATGGTAGGAAACTAGCTAATAACTAAAAGTGCATTTCTTTCCTTGCACCTTTGTTGTCACTTTCATGTTCCTTTATGAAACGCAGTGTCCTCTAAGCCTTTTTCTGTCACAGTCGTTGAACCTAAATTATTATTATTGGACAAATAAGAAGAGCTCAGACATCGTCGTCCTCCAATATCACGAAAACAAAACAACATTTTAATCTTTTAAGCCTACGAGTGAAAGTGAATAATTGTGTTGTTGTCTTGGGACTCAAGCTCATTAAAATACATTAACGCTCTTGTCATATGGAGACCCAACAGAAACAGGCCAACGACCCATTTTAGGGCTCGTGCTTTAGCTGAAGACACACATCAGTGTAAAAACAGTCCTCAGGCTTTTGTCTGTTTGGTGCGAAGAAGACAGAAGACATGAATCAAATCATCCACCGAGAAGGGAGTGACAGCTGTCGAGTGATAAAAGAGCCGAGGAGACAACAAGGCTGTTCAGATAAAAACGTTCCACCTACTTCAAGACAACTGCAATATTTTAATAAATAAATATTGGAATAAAAAAAACTTTAAATGCTTTACTAAGAGCACAAAACAGAAATAGATTTTTCTAGTGACCCTTTTATATGCTTAAAAATGAGATCAGTAGAAACTTTAATGATCCCCGCTGGGAAAGTAGGAATGGAAATAGAAATAGAAAAAGTTGTTTTGTCAACACAGAATGTATTGTCACAGCAAACAGCAACGAAAACACCAATGAGCTCATGCTGTCTCTAAATCAGTGACAAAGAATAAAAAGAGACAATGAAAAGAGAAGCGATGTTCATGCATCACATGCCCAGATGTCTGCTTGTAGAGTTTGGGAACAGCCAGTGAAGCAAGTATACTGAAATATCTTGGCCCCGTTTCCCAGCAGGAGCAACCGCAGCAGTTCCTGTGAAAATCCAGCACTTCAGTTTCAACACCATGAACAGCCAATACAATTACTCCACTGCATTGATCTGCTTAAGTAAACACTGTGTTTTCCTCCTCTTCAATAGGAGTGGAGAGTTAGTTTCTTCTCAAGAGGCTGCGGTCCTCAACAACTTTTTTTTTTTTTTCTTTTTAATCCTACGAGCCATTTTGGGTATGAAGTTAAACTGGAATGAAGAGTGTCAGCTGTCAGCTCTGCTATCTGTGAGGTGATTGACAAGTCTCAGACACGGCTAAAGCAAGAAGAGGTGGTGATCTCACTGACATCACAAACAACTGAGTTATATATAGAGGAATGCATGTAGATGTTAAAGCTGCACGAATATTTTCATTTTTACAATAGATCAAATTATATTCGTAGCATGAGAAGCGTCACTGTTGGTGATGAACCCACAAAGAAATATCACCCACTGTCTCTCAGCTCTATAAAACACTTTGGTTTTTATGACTCCAAATACACATTTTTCTGTCAGCTGAATGTAATTAGGCAGTTGTTTGCTAAGATGTTCATCATAACACCCTAAAAGGTGATAATATGTCAAAGATGTGTTTTCAAAAAGTGTGTTTTAAAGTGTCCAAAAATTAATCAATGCAGCTTTAAACCTGCATTACATTACTGTGTAAATTAGCATTAGCATAAATTAGCAAATTAGTAATTGCTAATTTAGACATCAAGCAGATGCAGAGTGACATTAGTATTCATTTGTGTTTCTGGCCACCTGTTGAATGCAGGTCCAATATTCACTCTTGTTTTAAGCTCTGGTTTGTTCTCTATCAACTCCTGAGGGAAATATCTGCTGATCTCTATAGTTGCCAAATGCTCCAGTATGCTAGTCGCTAACTTTGTATGTCTACCGTCTTGTGCTGGTTAGGTAGCATACAGTGGTTGTTTAGAGTAGCTTTGTTGAAAATAGCCCGCAGTTTCCTGGAAACAGTACTGATGAGAGCAGTGAATCTGAATTGAAACAGTAAAGTTGAGGCCAGAAAACCAAAACAATGAACTGAAAGACAATCAAACGCTCTGTTGAGAACTGAAGAGTGAAATAATAATTCCTTGTGATTTCTCACCACCAGCCACACCTTTTAATACAAGTCATGTGATCCATTGTTATTGTAAAAACATTGATTATAGTGGCTTTAAACACCAGTCATTTTTTGTATTAACCATTCAGCCTCATATGAAGATAGAGCTATTTACCAGATACACAAAGATGGTACAAATGCTTTACTTGCACAAAATTCAATATGACCAACAAACGAAAGTCATATAGACCATACAGTTTGTGCAGCCCTTCATGCTGCCTCATAAAAACAAATTACAGCAAAGCCTGCGGGAGTACAGCAGGAAAAAGATGGATTACTCTCATTCAGTTACTGCTCAGGGCTTCCTGCTGGCACTGCTAAACAGCCTTGCTCAAGGGTACTTAAAGCACACTTTAACTGCTTTCAGAGGAATTTACGTCCTGTGACTGGATTTTCTGGCAAAGTTTTTTCATATTCAGGCTGCTGCTGTCCACATTATCAGACTGAGCCATGTGAACCAGCTTAAAGCATGGATGTATAAAGAGAACTGGATACAGGAAGAGCGCCAAGCTTTGAAGCCAATTTGACATAGCGGCCAAACCGTGTAATTAAAACGTCACCTGATGCACACTGGCCCAAAAAGACTTTTTCCCATAGACTTACATTGTGAAAGAGACGTCTTTAAATCAGCGGATACATTTTTTTGAGCATCACAACCCCTGTGAAATGACTTGTCTCTCTATCAGAATTAAATCTGTTTGGTCCGATCACATTTCAAAAGCCTAGAAGAGTCGCATGATTGAGTTGTTTTATTCCCATTCAAGTTAGCTGGAGGGCTAAACCAGAAGTAGCCGACTCAGCCAGCGAAAGTCACTAGTGCGCATGCTCTATGGGCTGCAAAATGCCGAAGATCCGGGTACTTTCATACCGGGAAGTCGATTTTTTTTGGCTTCATGCGCCACTGAGCAACTTTCATAAGAATGAACGGGGCCCCGCCTCCGACACTGTATCCAGTTCTCTTTATACATCCATGGCATTGATGAGGTGCCATCTCTCTGAGCACAACACAATATGTTCATAATCATCTTTTTAAAATATAAAAAAAAATCCAGAAAATATTAATAACTGTTCTTTAAAAATGTGGCTCCCAGAAATGTATGAAAACACAAATAATCCTCAAAAAAAAAACCCAAAACAGTAGGCCTACATTTTCGTCCTCAATCTGCAACCATCTGCTTTATATTCATCCAAGTTGTTGTACCATCCAGTAACACAGGACGATGCCTGTGTTGTGGCCAGAAAGTGTGTTTTTGTCAGCGAGCCTTTAATGTTATCTATTTCTGCACATCAAAGCGTCTGTCATCCCTCCCTCTCTCTAGCAAACTTCCCCATCACTTCCTGGCCCAGTGGCTTCAAAGAGCAACTCCTCTTTAACAATTTGGACCCATGAAGCCTACACAAACATGGTCGAGCTCCCTGATAAATTTCAATCTCGCCTTGATGCATAAATAGATGTAAATGGAGGAGCGGTGGAAGGAACATGCTAATGAGGTGAAACTGCCCGTCGTACTCATAATTGTCATCCAAATAAAATATTTTAGATCTTTTTTTTAATCAATCTTGGTTTGTTCCTAATATTTTAGAAAAGCTTTGGGTGTTTTTTTTTTGCACAGGATCTGTCACTCACAAGCCAGCACACAGCAGGAGGATGCTTACTTCGCTCCGCCAGAGTCCCAATGCTGTCATCAAACACATGACATTAAATAACCTGCCATGATTGCCCGACATCATCCCTCAAAAGACAATTACCTCTCTACTCTTCCAAATGCTGAAATAGATAGAGCGATAGAGGGATTGATGCAAGAAAATGAGATCAAGAGTAGGAGGAGGAGGAGGAGAGGAGTAAGGAGAATACTAAGTGAGTGGAGAATGATTTAAGAGAGGAGGTGCTGCAAGGCTCTATTTATACCTATCCAAGTCAAGCCAGGGCTGCAGGGGACTCGGGCGTCTTCTTCTCCAGGGCTGGGACACACTTGTCTGTCTTCTTATTCTATCAGACAGGGACTAAAATGGATGAGGACCTCTCAGGCTCTCTCTCAATCCATCAGAAGCTGCTCTTGCAGTAGATACTTTGACAGAAAAAGAGATAGAGTGTCTTTTGTTTGGTACTACATCTCCCATACGCAGCTTTTTCACATTACAATGACAGCAAGTCTGTCTGCTTGCTTATTTATAAGTAAATACGCTGTAGTTCATCATTTAAACATATGAGTGAGCTAACTGAATCATAAAATTATATTTTGGTTTGGATCAGTGATCTAAAAGCCTCTAGCCTTGGACACATTTTGTCATGGGCATCTGTCGGGGAAAAGTATGTAGCGTTGTCTTCATGTGCAGCTACTAAATCTGAGAACCGGAGGTTCAAATGACTAAGTCTGCAATGGCAAAATGACACATTTAAATAAAATGAACAATGTGAAGTGGTTGACTTCATTTTTTGTTCATAGCTGTGTCCCAGTTTCATACTACATGCTAATCATAACATGTTTTGAGTATGTAGTGAGTATTCCAGTGTTCACACTGGAAAAGTGACAAGTCTCCCTTCACTCAAAAATGTTTTTCTTCTTGTTCCTGCAGTTGGATGTTCGAGCTTCACTGTGCAGAATGATGTACGTGCAGAGTTTGACACTGGAAGGATGTTTTCATACTCATCTGCTGAAAGTGGAAAGTTTCTCTGTGCTCACTGAAAATCAGATTTTAAGGGGTGGACCTATGAGCATGATTAGTGACATCACAACTATTTTGGAAGCCAATCCTGGTCCCGTACGCAACTTCCACAAGTGTGATGTAGAAACTTGAAGCCTTCAGTGGACAAATTATCATCATCAAACACACAAATTATGATTTAAAGCAGAGTATTTTTATATGTCTTAAGACATGTCTGAAGGGGATCTTTAAATATACTCAAAATGCTACAAATACTTGATTTGTGCTGTTAATGTACATTATTGCCCAACAATACACGGCACATAGAAAATGGAGGCACTGCTCTTACAGCTGCAAAATATCAAAACAAATTGTGGATGGTGGCGACAGCCTGAGGACTTCTAGGAAACTAAAATTAAGTAATAAATCATTGGCGAAACATATAGCTTTTTCTTTGTGTTCATTTCCTGTTAGTACAGGACAGTAAAGAACTGTAGCATCCCTGAGGAAGAAGATGTCACCTAGCTTTGCTTACAAATTATTAGCAAACACAGGCTACTGAGGACTGTAACGGCAAAAAACTTGCTTAGAGTAAACTTTAGTCTAATCGAGAGGAGGAAAGACAAAATATGTTCCCTCAGCTCCCTCTAGCTATCTCACACACACACACACACTATCTCACACAGATCTCCAACAGAGCTAACATGACTGAGGGGCTTCACAGCATCTCAACTGAAAACATGTTAATGACACCCTGGAAATCTCACTTAAACTATCTTTCTTTAACATCTGTGAACACAGTGACACTCATAACATAACATTAACTCTTAATATGTCATCCGGTCTAGAACAGTTCATTCATTTCATACATGTGTGGTATGAATGTGGGACATGTGTATGGTTTTCTCATCATGTTTCTTCTCCTCACTCAAGACCCTCCACCAGGCACAGACAGCAACAGACACCTCCAGTCATAGTTAACGCACATTTGTTTGCAACGCTGCAGCACAAACACCAAACTCAACACTTCCAAAAAAGGATCCTGCAAAGTCACACCCTGTAATGTTTGAGCCCTGTAACTTTTGCAGACTTTTGAGTGACACGCTACATTATCTCATGAGGAATGGTAACTCTTGTTGAGGAATGATAGCTTTAGGTTTAACATTAGAGTAAGGAGAGAAGATCAGTACACCATAAATTACCATCCATGAATGATTGTGTGTGTGTGTGTGTGTGCATTAATCAGAGTCATGAGTGATGGCATATCACCAGCGGTAGTGTTTCCGCAGCATGAAAAATGAGCAGTGTGTCTCTTCATTAAAGTAAAAGTGATCCGACTTACTGACAGCTCCAAAATCCAAAATCAGAGTCTCAGACAGTTACGGTGCAACACTGGATGTGTGTATGTATTTATGTGCAGTATATATCACACATATGTCATGTTACAATGATGTTATAGCAATAACACCACAGGGCCCGACGGCTGTTTTTCTGTATTTTCTCACTGCTGCCTTCTCCAAAGCATTAAATCAGATGCAGGCTCCGCTGTGCGACACAGAAGACTTAATGATTTGGATGGACGCCCTCCTCCTGGCTTTTAAGCTGTCTCTCTGTATGACATGCTGTTTCATCATTACTTTCTGCATAAAAAGTTACTACCCCACTGTGATCTGGCTTCCTGAGGAGCATGACTGTTAGTTATTATACGTTACGGTAAATTTAAGGTAACAGGTTTAGATGTAGATAGTTGGTGTATCCAGAGAGAGGGGAATTAAAGTATAAATAAATGGTTTTCATCAGGAGCAAAACACCATACTGCAACATTAATTGTGTGTCTCTCTCTCAGGCCACAGCTGGTAGAGATGGATGTCCTTCTGTGCGGCGATCTACGAGCTCGCTGTTCGCTCTGACCTACATACGCAGAAGGCTCCTTGCAAAACAAGATATCCACCGTATGAAAAAAATGGTGACACCTACTGCTGACATGATTAAAAGCGCGCTGGCATGAAGGCAAAACAGTTGCTGGTGTTAAATCAAAGACATGAGGTGTTTTGAATGCTTTTCAAATACTGAGCAGATGATTTCCAAGTCACATCTTATTGTTTTTAATAGGTATGAGGCGGATGTTAGAATCACAAAAATCCCTTTTGCTTCACATCAGGCTAAAAATAAGTCTAGAGCTGGTCCTGCTGCCACAGGCAAGTAGTCACTGTAACGCTGCAAGTAGAACATCCTGTTCCCATTGTCACCAAAAATCTGATGTAAATTATCACCATTCATTGGACCTGCTTCTCAGGAAGTGAGGTAACAGCGGGATGGCTATTGTGCACAGGAATAATTCTGTAAAAAAAAAAAAAAAACAGATCGTACAAAAGAGCAATTTTGAAAACATGTCATGCCTCCTGCCGACAGCTCTGTCTGTTTAATGTGGGACACGTGATTTGTCATGTTTCCTTTCTGAATTTAAAAAAAAAAGTAATCAATAGCGAGCACAGGAAGTAGCTGACATTTTCTGCTCGGTGTTATGTACTTTCCACCTGTTGATCTTTTGGCTCCGCTTGTCATTACATTATTCTGTTGCCATGGAGATCCTAGAGGAGGAATGGGGGCATGAAAATTAAAACTGGGCCTCATAGTAGGAGGTGACACTGGACATGTATCATCGCTCTCCACCCACCGGCTTTGTCCCCGAAGAGGAAGGAAAACATGTTTTTTAGAAGCCACAACAGCGAAGATGCAGCTTTTCATCCTGTTTGAGCATCTGACTGTGATTTGCAAAACCGCCTACAGAACATGCTCCAACAAGGAGAGAGGCAGGGAGAAAGACGACAGGAAGCATGATCTGAACTGACAATACCAAATATGATTCAGGGGATTTTTTTTCCCTGAACACAGTTGTGTGTGGTTAACTAGAACTGAAATAGACCATAGCAATAAATGTTAATAATGTTCATTTTCAACAAATCCCATGACAAGACCAAAACCAACAGTGTGTTTGTCCATCTCTCAATACTATCCTGTCTGTGGAAGCCCATTCGTCTCTACTTAAGATGTAAATCTTTATTTTTTCTTAAAGTGAAATAATTTCCTAAAACAGCTGGACAGAGATGATTCAACCAAATGTTACTTAAACAGCAGTAAATTGTAAATTTGTTGAGGACTATTTGTAGTGGCAGATTACATTTGTGTTGTGCTATGGAGTATTTACAGCAGCAGGACGGTGTGTGTGTGGGATTGAATGAAATAAACTATAGAGTGCATGAGCTCATGGTCATGAAGGAACATGTCACCCAGTGGGAAAGTGTGTTTTTAATAGTTTTTGGACAACGATATGGGTCAGAGGGATGAACTAAGGATTTCAGACAGATGGGTGAGAACGTTTTATTGTCTCATGATTTTTTATCACTATATGTATTGTAATACAGACCCAGATGCATATTACAACTTTCTAAACATTTTTATGACTAAAATAACAAATCTGGAGTGTTGTGCAAGCTGTCCAAGCTGCCAAAAATGCTCCCAAATCTCAAACTACCAGTAAACCAGCAGGACATAAGTTGGCAAAGGCAAGGATATGTTTTGTGATTTTTGCCTTTATTTGATAGCAGACTAAAGGCCATACAGAGGTAGACAGGAAACAAGGAGAGAGAGAGGGAGTGTAACATGCAACAAACATCCCCAGCCACATTGTAGCCATGGATGTTCTGGTCTTACCCATTCAGCCACCAGGATACACTTTTTTTTTTATGAGAACAGTGGAGTCATGGTTTTGCCTTAAAATAATCAGCTATTCATATAACACATATAACAGATGAACATTTTTGCTTTTCTTGAATATCTTGGTGTATATTAAAGCTTTATCCCTGCCTTCTCTCTCTCCAAACTCTTACTTGCTTATTTTACTCTACGACAGAGACTCAGTGTTGTTAAAAGCCATTTAAGATGCAGCATCTCTATGCTTGGTTCAATATGTTGATTGTTCAGTCCGCTAAATTGAGTTCAATATTGTCAAAAACACTAAAGTGGTACTGAATGGTACAAATTACTTTTGAAAAGTCTCAATTTTGTGAGATGTTGTGAATAGAAGTGCAACCTCATAAATGTGTCAAAACCCTGCTGATAAACAGTGATGGACTGCTGATCAATGAGGTTTGATGTGATCATAGCAGAGCTGCGAGAGGCGGATGAATCAGCAGGAGTTGAAGCTCCAGACAGGATCAATTCCTCCCGGCAGAGAGCTTGCCTGTCCCCCGCAGCTGTAACTCAAGTCTAACACATCACTGCTTACCAGTTACCCAACAGCGAATATATTGTTTAAAATCCCATCATATAGGCTTACTGCTCTGATAAAAAACCCTTTTATGCAGAAGCTAAAAGACCAGTTGGGTTCAAATAATTCCTTGAAAGAAAAAATGTCTCCTTTTACAACATGGAGCATCTGCGCAGCCTTCTGTTTTAGTGTTGCAGTTATGTAACTTGTATTATTACAAAACATGTGACATAATGCTACAGATATTGTGTAAAGACCAGTTTCTTGTTCACTTCAATGCCAGCACAAAATCCTTACAGAAAACTTATATATACAGTTTTCACTATAATTTCAACAGACTTTAAATGGACTTTTGGAGACACTTAAGTGGATTTATGTAAAATATATTTATGTAATTGAAACCTAATTTCCAAAGCAGCTCACAGTACATTATAAAAAATAAAATAAAATACAATGTGTAGTGTAGCTTCATTAAATGTAATGAGCAAATACCAATATACGCTAATAATTCTGTTTTACTGTCAGATAAACTTAACATTCTGTGTCTTTGTTCCTGTTTACTCTACAGAAGCCCTTAGATGAAAGTGAGAAAAATAATCTGGTGATCCATTCTAATCTAAATTGTTTTTCTCTCCTGTGTTTATGATTTAAGAACAGGTGAAAATAAAGTTTTGCCAGGATGATCTTTCTAAGTTACTTAATTTTTTTTTCATCTGTGAAAGCACGTGAAAAAAAGTTTTGGCAGGTGAATTTTTTTATTTTGTCAGGATCATTTTTTGTGTTTGTTGTTGTGATACTCATTTCAGCCACAAGAGGCTGAAGTGCACCACTATCCCATGTGAGTTTTAATTTCTCCATGCACTCTAAACACAAGGTACACATATTGTGTGTTGACAAGTTATGCAATATTACTGTCATGTCTTTCTTTTGGCTAGAAATGTATTTTAATCAGCGCTAATTTACCGTTAGCATTAGCTTTACTGACGTTAGCTGTTAGCCTGCTAGCTAGCGAATGAAATGGCTAACCAAAAGCTACAATCTAGGTTAAGTCGAATGCATAGCTAACGTTAGTTTACTGTAGAGACACTTCACCCCTATGAGTGGGATGTTTTACCAAAAAGATTTTTAAAAAAATCAAAACCTTATGAGTGGACATTTGGACACTTGCTAAGGGAACAGGATAATTTTGTACATTTAATGACAGCTATACACAACAGATTAAGCACTTTGGATATATTTTTATTTTGGCATTTTAAATTAATGTTATTCATATTTATGATATAGAATTTGATGCTGTTTATTGAATATTTCAATTATAATGTGATGCTTAATTTTAGTCAGTCCTTCAGTTGATAGTTGAACTATTGGTACTTAGACAATTGGTTCTCAAACCTTTTCAAATTGATAAGTAACAAGCTGTGGACCCCCATTTGATAAGATTTTTATACCTGGGACCCCTATGAGAGGAGAGTTATTAGATATGATTTAGCAGAGAAACTGTCTATATTGTAGGTGGGGAGATAACCGTGGCGAGAGTGAACCCTCTGATCAGAATAGTCATTCATTCACATTGTGTTAACTTCTAATGAATAGAATATTAGTAAAATTGAACCACTCCCCACTGGAACCCCCTCAAGGATCTCTGGGGGTCCCCGGACCCCACATTGAGAACCAATGACTTAGACCAATATAAATCACCCTTGAAACCAGTCATTTTATTTTTGTTTGTTTAATATTCCAGGGGAAAGTCCAAAATTTGTCTTGTGGGTCCAACAGTTCCATCCTAGAGGTGTAAGCCACGTCGGTGAAGGAGGAGGCCATGTAAGGTTAATAAGCTTTGTTTATTTAATGGAAATGCTTCAGTAACAGCAACTATGACTCTGAATGATGCTGTCTTGTTTCACAGAGGCCAGAATGAGACCTACTTACTGTTGGGTAGATATTCAAACCTGATCAGCTGTGCGTAGGTAAGGTGTTATAAAGTATGACCCAAGCTATTCAAGCATATTGGAGCAGGGAGCTGAACTTGATTTTGTTGGCAGATGAAAGTGCTCAGAGAGAAAATGAGAACATGTTGTTAGTCTAACCTCATGAATACTTTTATGCAAAACACAGTAATGATTGTAAAACATGCAGCACATTAAAAAGACAGTTTTATCTCACTCTCTCAGTATATTATAATTATGCTCACTTTCAGTGGTGGATTTTCCCCTTCGTTCCCCTTCCCTTTCATTTATTTTTAGACCGTTCCATTTGTTTGCTGTGATATAAAATATAAGATTATTGCTGATTGGAGTAGAGTCATTTCATGTGAATGAATCATACTTTCTCTTGATAAAATCTATAGGAAAAATATAGTGTACACAACTCAAAGGTCCAAGCGCACCTGAGGGTTCCACTGTTGGCCAAGTACCTGAACCTGATCAGATGAGGACATGACAAGTTTCCAGCTTTTCAGTATTGTGTCAGAGTTGTACCTATAGTTTTAGAGGACATAATCAGACAATTACACAACCTAATTTCACTGCATGTAATCTGTGGTAGATATCATATTAAATAATTAAACCAAAGTCTGTTTAATGACAAGTCAGTTCCATATTGATAATGCCAGCCAGGCAGTAAGCTGCACACTTAAAAGACCCCTATCATCAGTATCTAAGTATTTTTTTTACAGAGACATTTATAAAATAGAAAAAGTTTTCCACTCAGTTAAGCTTTTACGCATGCACCACCCTGCCACAAGGTCTCTGGCTACCATGCATCATCAATTGATTTTAGAGATGATTGAGGTATCCTAAATACATTACCTATCCACTGCTCCAGAATTAATGGCACCCATGTCAAGTAAAATATCAATCAAGTATGCTTTATAATACCACTTTACCAATCATTTTAGCATAAACCACAATCCATTACTTGATCCATCTTTCAGGCCTCTTCACTTTATCCTGAGCAAGAGTGCCTTTGATTTTGAAAACACTGTAGGTTGTTGGTGCATCACAATCCGAACATCCCATGACTTAACACAGGGATGTTTTCAGTATACAAGAGTTCATTTTTATCTGAAATGTCTGTTGCTAAACCTAATTTTCATGGTCAAATAATTAGTCATATGAAGATATTTGACATTAGAATGTATTTATGTTTTTTGTTAACCTGAATGTTGCAACTAGTGTTTGCCAGGGAAATGTAAAAAAAAAAATGCCACAAACAGATGTGATTTTACAAACTGGCTGCAAACAATAGAAACCACAGGTGCCACACGTTGCTACAGCTGTTTGCCAGAATACCGTATGCCAGAACTTTGCAACAAAACTAATTTGCATGTGAAAAAAGGAGTTTTCTGCAACACCAGAGGCTTTTGCCACAACTGTTTGCCAGCAGGTCTATACTTTTGTAAATGAGGCTTTCTAACAACTGATTCACCCAGAGGAAGGTTGTCTTATGCTACCAATAAAGATGCTATTGGATGCTTTCAGACTGAGACACTGAAAATGTGCTCTTTTTTTTTTTTTTAGACTGTTTTATTATAAATAACATTCAAATATACAGTCCTTAAAGACTTAGTATAATGACGTTAATTCAGTCAGAAAAAAAGCTTATTGTAGAGGGTTAAACGTCAGGAGTGTCATTTTTTTCAGTGTCAGATGTATCATTTGATGATGTTGATTTGACAGCCAACTCTCAGTATGTTGAGGGGCGTTGCCTTCTGTTCATTGAAAGAGACATCAAGTTAGTATCATAATATATGAAGCTTTCAAATGTTAACAAATTCACGGGACCAGTGTGACCTGTTGCTATGGGAGATTAACAATAGCTAATCTGTGCTAGCAGGTGATGAATAAATTATCACAGTTGCTGTGGAATGTTTTTGAACCACTAAAATTAACTTAATTGTAGCTAACTGTGTAATTGTCATGTAATTGTGCACAAACTAGCTGATATCCTTTACAACTACTGACCACAGACTGATGGGCCAATCAGGGTAACCCGAGTAGATTATGCAACCTCTTCAAGGAAGCAGATTGGATATCTGAAAGGGTTTGATTCTATTGATATCCAGATCAGATTAGCACCAATGAAAATACATTTCTAGCCACATGACACATGACAGTAACGTTACATAACTTGCTAACACACAATATATGTACCTAGTGTTTAGAGTGCATGGAGAAATTAAAACTCACCTGGAAGAAAACATGCTTTTAGTCAGTTTAGTGGGCTAGTGGTGCACTTCAGCTCCCTGTGGCTGAAATGAGTATTACAACAACAAACACTTAAAATCCTAACAAATAAATAAATACATTTCAAAAATTACTTGTCCGAAAAAAAAATTAAGGAACTTAGAAAAAATATCCCGGCAAAACCTTTTTTTTTTCCATCTGTTCTTAATTCATAAACACACAAGAAAAAACTATTTAGATCAGACTTTAAAAAATGGATCAATAGAATAGAATTTTTCCTCACTTGCCTCTCAAGGTTTCCGTACTATTCCCTCCTCCCACTTAAACTGCTTTCAACAAATCCTAATTTTCTGTGAACTTTCTTTAAATTGTAGTGTCTGTGTTTACTTTCTGATGAATAAATTTGCAGCACAATCCCCAACAGACAGCCAAATTTTCCACAGCGTCTCTCCTATCAACTGGCAGACAGGCCCAGCTGTTAATACGAGCTAATCTGTGTGTCTGACGCAGAGGCTGGTGACTGCGCCTCGCTCCTCTCTCTGTCGGAGGTGCTCTACCGGTCCTGGAGGGATTTTTGGGATTAAACTGGCATTTATTGTCTAGAGCTAAGAGAAGATGTTCACGACACACACCAGTACACACACACACACACACGCCACAGAGTGCTGGCTTTTCTCCCAGTTGGCTTCATTAAATAACATATTGTCAGATCAACTTAACTTGTCTGTGTCTGAGAAGGAGACAGCAAGAGGCAATTCTGCATCTGTTAATGAATATCTTTCAGTACAACGAGGGCAACAAGGCAGAGGATGATACACACACTAACTCTGCTGTCACTCCCTCCTCTGCACACTAAAACACTCTTGTCCAGTTCAGAGCTTGCGGCGGCGACCTAGGACCCCACCCAAAAGTTTTTTTTCATAGCTTATTTGTGTGTTATTCTGATAAGACATCCATGTTCAGGTCTAAGAAGGGAGATTCAGAAAACCGGATACTGTGTTCCAAAAGGTCATCCACTCATTTCAATAAAAGTTGCTCACCTGTTGCATAAGCCAAAAAAGTTTTTCTATGTTTAAAGCCCACAGTCTGCACATTAAGCTACTCTGGTTGAGCTGACAGGCTTCCCGCTGGCTCCCTGCACACTTGAATGGCATGAAAACAATTTAATGATACGGCACTTTGAGAGTCCTAGTGGATATAATGACTCAAATTCAAGACTTGTCAGAATATGTTTGTGGCGCTCAGAAAAATGTATTCATCGTTTTACAGATGTTCTTTTTTTTTAATCTTCTGTGATTTTGCAGAGGAGGAGAGGTTAGAAATCAAAGGGGGTAGCCAATAATTAGATGGAACTGCCATTTCATTTCACTTCATTATTTAGCCTGATGATATGTTTATTTCTGTTTCAGAGGAGAGTTATTTAGTTTAGTTTTTTTTCCCTCTTATCTATCAGTGTGCGACTATTCCTCCCACCAATGTTATTGTAAGTCATCATAGAAACTGGAAATGGTTGCCAGTAGCTTTTTTTCCAGTATGTGATTACAATTTGAAATTAAGTAACTATATTATGGTAACTAATCCCAGTTGTGTTCTGTTACTTTGACAATTTTGGGGTGGGCTTGTTTTCTATCTGGTAGTTTTAGGGTTGATATCAGTTTGGTGCGTTCAGTGGTCAGGCTGGTCTGGTAAATCCTAGCTTGGTGCAGGGGCTGAAGGTGAAGGGACGTGATTACCCAAGGTCAAGGTCACTTTTATTGTCTCCCTCAGGAGAAATTCGTCTTGGACAAAGGGAATTGCTGCAACAACATTACAATAAAACAATTAAGAAAAAACACAATAAACAAGAACATATATGCAGGCAGTGGCCTAAGATAAAAAATTATCAGCAAATTAGTACAAAAACCATTCACTCTATAAAAAATACTGCAGTCTAGGGCAAAACATCTCAAGAATACACTGTAAATCCTAACATGTTCACTTTACTTCAAAAAAAGTCAGTAATGCATTAAAAATTCATTTAACCCATTGATTAAGAGTAAACTAAAGTATTTTAAGTAAGATTACTGTGCAAAAGTAAATTCACTCTTGAATCTCATTATATTAATGAACTCCTGTAAATAAATGACCCATATTTAAATAACTTTGTGGACAGACTTTGTGGCTCTGTTTCTAAGTGGACAGGGCGCCTGACCAGCGGTCTCTGGGATCGACACACACACAGATGGGTCAATTTGAGAAAGGGGAGGGGGAGGAGGAGAGGGAGGAGGAGGCAGAGAACAAGTAGAAGAAGCAGCAGCGGCACAAGGAACGGTCCACTACAAGCAGTTTTTCTTTATTGCTCCACTCGGAGGAAGCATATTCGGCTTGCAAACTCCCAGTAGTAAAAAGTTAATATGACCTCCACCGCTAGACTCAAATATTGCTTTCATTTTAGTAGTTGTCTCTCTCTCTGTCTCTCTTAATGTGTAAACGCCTTGCGTGGGTTGGTGTGATATTTTTTGTGTTTTATTACTGTTTTTTACCACACGCCTGTGATCTGGGCCGAAACCGACAGGTAGGCTAAAAACGCTCCTCGATAAGCTCAGCAGTTTGTTTCACTTATGAGGCTGTAGGTTAAAATTACTTAAAATATTTATATAAATTAAATTAAACCAGTCATACATGTCATAGTCATAATCACTGCTGAACTACGGTATCAGCCCACTTATTTTTGGAGTTGTGCATTTGATTCCATGTAGTATTTGGTGGTGTATCAAAGTAATTTAACGTAAGGCTTAGAAGTGAACAAGTTATCAGACACTTGACGTTTCTGAACGAGCCATGATGTTAACTGCCGGTAGTTTGAGAAGTTTGGTTAGTATGTATTGCCTTGTGGTTCAGAGAGAGAGAGAAAGAACTGGGTGAGAAATAAGAGGACAGGTAGTCAAGACCACATAATTGTGGTGCCAAAGCAGCTACTGTTTTGCCCACATTGATTACGATGGACTACACAAGGATTTCACGCTACCAAACAGTGTTATTGATACACTGTTATCAAATATGGATTCTCTTCAGCCTTCTCTTACATACAGTAAGGGACCTGGCGTCAACTTCAAATACCCTAACATGGGGGTCCAGGTACTCCAATTGGACAAACAAAACCCTTTCCTTCTGGGATCTTCCCAGAGTCCTAAAAACTGGGTAGAGGGCCCTAAAACTAGATTTTCCCTAGATCGGCATGGTCGAGAGATGGGATCTCTGACGCTAATGTGCCTTACGCCAGAATTACTTTGATGTATTTCTTTAAAAAAAGTTTCAGTTATTTTTAAAATGTAAACTGTAAAATTCTCCTTTCAAGCCAGAATGCATTCCTGCCCTTTGTGTTTGAAGAGGTGTAATGCTCTGAACAAGCACTTGAAGGCCATACACCTTGTCACAAATGACTCGTAGGATACTCCTCAACATGGCTGCAGGGAGAGTCAACATTAGAAGCTCTAATGTTGCTTTTCATCTTACAAGAAAGATGAAAAGCTTAAAAAGGTTTCAGAGAAGGTCAGACAGACAGTTGCCCGCAAGAGGCTGAGGTTTAATTAAAAAATATATATAAATAAATAAATAAAACCCAAAACAATTTCTGCCCTGTTTGGGTAAATATTCGTGCTCTGCAAGTTCTTGTTGTTAATATTGTTGATATTTTTAAGTGTCATAATGTAAATATAATTAATATTATTCATATAGTTCATATCATTATTCATAGTGTAATATTGTAAATATTAATGTTTTCATTTAGTCAATATTATTCATTATTCATAGTGTAATATTGTAAATATTATTCATAGTATTCATAGTCTCATACTGTTAATATTATTCATTGTGCGATATTGTAAATATTATTCATGGTATTAATATTTTTATATTGTTAATGTTGTGCAAAATAAAAGGTTTAATTGTGAATACTTTTGTTGTGTATTACTAACTGCACACTTTTTAACTATTATTACTGCCACATTAAAAAGTGATTGTGAAAAAATGTCAAGTACTTATTAAATCAATACAATATCAATGCTAACTCATATTATCATAGTATAAATGTGTTATTACAAAAAGTAACAGTGTATATAGTGTTATTATGAATGCTAGGTCACTGTCACTGACTGTCCACATTTCTCATACCTTACAGCAGGCCAAGTGGACAGTAAGTGACATCAGTGTCAAATGGCTCCAAGTATTGGCACCTACTGTCCAACGGCAATACCTTATTAATTTAAGGTATTAGTTGAGATATAGAGAGTTAGAGGTATAGTGGAGGCTCTAGAGACACTAAATACTTGTCACTTATTCATCTTGAACTGAAACTCATCTACAAACTGAAAACTTTATATTCAGTGTGTTTGCAATAAGATACCTTAACACAGGAGCTGTTTTCTTCTGAAAACTGCTTTCTATCACACTGTAAAATGTATGAAATAAGCCAACCTATCTAAGACAACAGCTGGTATTTCAGTGTCTGCAATTTTGGTCAGAGAGACATGCATCCCAGCACCCAAAGGAACTACCGCTGAATAAAATCAAAGGTGTTTTTCATTGGTTCAAATTCAGAGTGTACACACACACACAGACTGTGTGCGCCAGATCTGAGGGGTGCACTACGAAGCGAGATTAGTGGGTTAGCGAGGTTGAGCATAAAGCCAGGGTTTTCAATGTCACGAAGGTGGCTCTCTTTTAACCTGGCTACATCACCATGGTAACTTATACTGCAAACTTAACCTGGTCTGGAGCAGGTTATGTTCTGAGTTTCGGCTTAAATCGGCAATAAAAAGCGCTGCCCTTTCACTAACCACCTGATTTCCTGCAAAGTCCATTTAATACTGCTGCTACTCCAGCTATTGGAATGCTGATTAGAAAACTGATTAGTCTTTTACCATACTTGCCATTGATTTGATATGTCATGTTGTAAATTTGTAATGGTGCAAGAGGTTAGGGTTACTTGTGGGATGGGATTTTGTTACAATATATCAAACTGTATTTCAAATTGTAAAAAGAAACAAAAAACAAAAAACTAATGAAAAAAAACTTACTTTGAACAAAAAAAGATTAATCTATTGGTATTTATCACAGGTAATATTCAAATCTATAATATTAATTTCACTTTGATTTGGCCAGAATCTAAAGTGATTTCCACTTATCCTTCATTATGGGACAGTGTCAGACCTGAATGCACTTCTTGAGTATAATGTTTGAATCTGCAGCATCAAGTTTAAAGTTTAAGAGGTTTTGATGAGGGAGGCACGGAGAGTGCATTGAGTGGTAAAATATGTATATAAACTAATTACGTAATTAATACATTCGTTTTTTTAATTAACGAATTTACATCAGCAATTTTCTGCCAGCATTCCTCTCTCACCTTATTTGCAGCAACAGCGTTGCTATTTGCTGTGATAATGTATTTATATTCTTCATGGCTCTCCGTTATAATGATCTGTTCCTCCTGACTGAAGCAGGCGGCACGCGATCAATCCATTTTGTGCGGGAAAAGAGTCAAATGACGCGCCAAACACCCCCTTTCATGGGGACGCGCACAGAGCCTGAAGCAGAAAGCCTGGGTTAACAACAGAAAGTTCATATCCACCGTTGTGATACCACTTATCTCTGATCGCGAGTTTAGGGTTTGTTGATCCAGCTCACACAAAGAAAGCCTGGGTATGTTGAACTTGCTTCGTAGTACACCCCTCTGGAACTTCTTCAATCACAATCTGCCCCTCCAGAATGATTGCTCTTACAGAATTGAAGTGCAGGGACTATTGGACTCCGGGGTGGTGTATCTTCAGGGATCACCGTGAGCACAGAACCTGTAACTTGGCTGAAGTTGGTATCAACATCACAAATCTGAGGAAAAGAAAAAGGGAAAACAATCAGGATTATATGCAATAGGATGCTTACATCCCTGCTACCCATCAACCAGGAGGCAACCCTGTGTCCTGTAGCTTCTCAGTCCTCTCTACCTTCTGCAGAACCTGCCTCCTAACGAGTAATGCAGTGTCCCTCCAAAACACAATGAGTTGTCTGTACCTGAAGTAAACCATGGCCAACCACTCCAAGAGGGAACATGTCCCTACTATCACACCTAATAACTATGCCTGTGCGACAACTTCTGTGCAGATGTTGTTTTTTTCTTCTGACATTTTCTGTGATTTTCCTTGCTGTGAAAACTGTCCTTGCAGCGACCTTAAAGCAGTTATTACATTTTTTAAAACCTGATTATTCTTTTCATAGTCTAGGCCATCATTATGATAACAATTTTCTAAAAATCTTCCCTTAATATTTGAGGATGTGGCAACATTACCAAAGTGGAGCCCAGTCGGGCAAGTAAACCAAGTGGTCTGACAACCAGACAGGTTTGAAATAAGTCCAATTTCACCCAGTTAAAACAAGCAGAGGGTGTGTGTTAAAATCATGACCCACATTCACAGCTTCTTCATGGTGAAAGTTTAACATACTCTACTTACTGTAGCTGTGCACTCAGTTTTAAATTATATGCTTACATCTTTTTACTTCTGGGTAATTTGGTTTATATAGCTGCGTTAACATAGGGGGTTTAGATTCTGTATGACTGCTTGTGCTGCTTGTGTACTAGATTTTGTTCTCACACATTTGTTGTGTCCCTAGATCTATGAAATGAGGATGGGGAGTAAAATGTTACCATAACTGATAAGAATAATGTCCAAACTGAAAAAATAAGACCATATGAGGGAAAAAAAGAAATTTCAAGACTTCAAAAGAAGGTAACTATTGTAAAACAGGTTTATCACCACTAATCCTGTCATACACACAGATGTCCTATTCTTGAACTCTAAAAACAGAATACAAAATTGTGTATTGTAGTATTATGATACCAAAGCAGTATCAGTATCAAGATACTTACAAAGCACGTCTTGAAAAATTCTTCAGGGTCATCACCAAGGAGGACTGGAAGACCACAGAGCACTGCTGTACGTACTGCCGTTACATCTAAGAGGTAGAGATAGAGATGAACGGACAGAAAACAAGATGCATGCATTTTGGATTGAAGACTTTATATAATGTAAAGTACACAAAAATGGAAACATTCTAAAAACAATCTTGTAAAGACATACATTTCAAGTTATATGTGGAGAAACATACCTTTAAGTTGATGTGTTGCAAGATTTCGGGGCAGTTTTTCCCTGTGACCCGCCTTTGGACTTAAAGATTTGAATGAAGCATGTTGTGTGGCTATCAAGAGCTGTGTACAATTCTTGCCTCAGATTTTTAGCAGAAATTCAGCTGAACTCTGCCAAAGCTAAACACAAACAATAAAAGGTTTAATATACAAAATTAGACCAGTTGCTGGCATGTGTTCTCCTGTGTAGGTAAATAGAGGTGAACACAGTGTGAGAAACACCTTTCAACATAATGCAACCGACCATCTGAACCCACAGCCTTACAGGAATAGTTTGACATTGTGGAAAACACGCTAATTCTGACAATTAGATGAGAAGATTGATAGATCTGCGAAATATGAAGCTACAGCCAAAAGTAACAAAATCCACCTACAAGCACGTTTCAAGCTCAATGATTGACATGTTATATCTTGTACATAGACTTTGTCTGATCGTCTGAAACAATCCCTTGTTTAAAATGGTCAATGTGATGCATCTTACTTTTATGTGTGTTAAAAGTTGAGTAGACATTAGTATCAAAAGAGCAGTCTTGGAAGGGACATTGAACTTTCTGGTTAGCCTTCAAGAGTTTAAACAAATGTTAAAAATAATCTTCTGTGCATGGCTCACAAATATCAAAAGGTGGCACTGCTAAGATATGTGAGTTTGTTCCAGTCTACTTGATTCACCAATATTTAGCTGTGTGCGTTTTTTAGATAAATGCACTTTCAAGGCATTAAAAGATTTAAAAGTTCACAGACAGTCTGAATGAAGGCATGGTACATGCACAATGTGGGAGTATGTTAGACGATAATGCTTGAAAAGTTGTGCCCTCTTTGCAGAATAAAATATGCAGAACTTACATTTCCACTGCATGGCATCACAACATCCAGGCAAATCTGCAACAAATAGCACAATATATCATTATATTTATATGCACAACCATTCAGATTTTAACACTATAATTAAAAGTCTTCTGATGTCCCATCCATATATACCTCAGTCTGCCTTTGTTGCTTTCCAATTGTCATTAATAATCAACATCATTATCAGTGATGATATGTTATTCTCTACATGTGTAGCTAAAACTTTAAACGACATACATAACGCTCATGCTGACTCATATAAATACTATGGAGTTTGGTTTGACAGTAGACTAGTTTATATTCAACACTTACCCCAAAAATCAAACTAGCTTTTCTGTTAAGATTTAAATGCTTAGGATTGGCTCAGATCATCTCTACTATCTGATGTCTTATCATTCTTGTAATTGTTTTTATTCATTATGTCTGTCACTTTTTGGTTGTCTGATTTTTAAATATCCATTTTCATTTGCTGGTTGTGGAGTTGACAATTAAAAATTCAGCAGGTCTCTCACTGTGTTAAAATTAAAAAATTAAATATACAGTATGCACAAGACACAGGTGCAAACTTACCTAATTAAAAGATTAGTAAAGAATTCTGGATCAATAGATGTACTCAGGACCTAATTGAATCTGAATCCATTTAAATATCTTATTGAATCTATTTTCATTTTGCTTTCTGCTTTTTAAAGTAACTTTCGTTATGAATAAAACAAAACACAAATATTTAGTTGAAATCTGTTGGTTGAGAAGGCAAACACTAAAACTAAACTGTTGGATGGCAGTCTATAATTTCCAAGGGAAATTCTTGCACAGAAGATGTTGGCTGAGTTAACACACCGGCTGCAGAGACACTTCAAGACATCAACAAGTTGGGCTTACTTAGTTAATTCAAATAAGTTATGCTGACCGTTAATTAACAAAAGTCCATCTTATCATTAACAACATTAGCATTAGCGCCGTTAGCATTATTATTCCACATTACTGAGGATAGCATGCCTACTGTGCCTGTCAGTGGAATAATCACAGAATAATAATTTACTTCTCTAGTAAGTTTCAACGTGGTAACTGGCATTATTATTCAATTGGGAAAAACAACCTTGTTCATTAGCCGCATCGCTAACGATTGCTAATTAGCGTTAGCTCATTAGCTTTGTTCGTCTCATGGCAGTAAGTTAATGCAAACCAAAATGGCCAGACGAAAGTGGCGGGTTTGATTAAGGAGCAGAGAAAGAGAGAAAACGTTCCCAGACGGAGCTGATTGGTTAAATTAGTTTCCTTGAGGCTATGTTTAAAACGTGTTAGCTAAATTACATTAACTTCAGTTAACAGGGCAAAACAAAGCAAAATTAATTCAGCATCAACTAAATGAGCAACGCGAAAGTTGAACATAAAAATTAGTTTACCTCGGTGATCAAGGAGAGTGTCCTCTTTCTGCCGCCTCACTTCACGCTGCAGCAGCTTTGACAAACCCTCACACCTGTCTGGCTGGTGGCACAGGTGCAGAGCAGGGGTGGGCGCACACAACTGCGCATGCTCCAGTTTCAGGCTACACTTACAGAGTCATTGAAATTTGAGCACCGAGTCCACGAGCTGCGACGTGTTGTTGATGTTTTCAGAAACAGGAGAGGCCATGGAAGTTAATTTTTCAGTAGATGTTAAGTTAATATATTGTAATTTTAGGCGTATAGAGTTTTTCTTAGTTATTTTATATGTCTGAGAAAAATGTTGACATTCCCAACGGCCTCATCGTTTTCCTTGCCCCATACAACTAGAGTTTCAAGCTAGTTGTAGCTTATATATATATATATATATAGTCTAGTTGTAGCTTATATATATATATATATACATATATATATATATATATGTGTGTGTGTGTGTGTGTGTAGTATAATAGTATAGTATATGTATATAAAGAAGCAAAGACTGACAAAAGAACAAGGAGTCTTTTGGCCTAGCAGCGGTGTACACGATGAAGCCAAGCATATCGTGTACACGACTTCCCATGTCATAACCACAAGCTCACAAGGTCCATTTGAAGGCAACATAAACACTAGTGAGCACAACATTTTTGTTAAAATCTATTAAACTTGTTCAGTTATTTTTAGTAAGTTATACTATTTCCATTTGCAGTATACACACCTTAACAATTTGACAACGATTTAGCCTCTGGGGGCAACGGCCAATGTTTCAGATATCTGATCCAAGACTTCCTCTTCCATGCACCGGTCATTGTTTAGAGTCCGATTAGCAACTTGAGCCACAAGAATGGATTTGGAGTTGAGAGACGACGTCTACATCGGTCAGTCAGATTCCAGGTGAACAAGGCTTTTCTTGGTCCTGGACATGTGTTCTATGTCACAGTACTTTCCCATCTTTTGCTGTCTTGTGAAGACATTGATGGTGCACAGCGTTTTTGTGTGATATTTTTATTTGCTGCCTTGTCTCAAACCAGATCAGTTTTGGTTTTGGCTTCTTCATTGCTGTGATTGTATTAGAAGCTCTTTACAAGAGTTACATGTGGCCCCGGGAGAATTGCCAACTCCTGTCATTTTTTCAAAGGCAATTGTGTAATCTGACTTTGAAACCAATTTGTTTCTTTCATTACACGAGTTGAACGTTTCTCCACACAATACATAAACAACGATACTTTTTGTAGGTGTTTTAGGTCAAGACGACATTTCAGCCAATGTGTTCCACCTCTTTCGCTCCCCACACGGACTGTTTACCTACATGCAACCAAAGCATGTTCCTGTAGAAATTGTCGCCTACATTTCAGGCTCCATCTTCTGCTCAAACGTGATTGGTCAATACTACTCGGATTACAAATGGAAACCAGAACACTTCCGATACCAAAATCTCGTCCCTTGCCTACAGATTCTGCATTCATATGCAGACATAGAGATTAACACTTTGGTAAATAAATTACAGACACATCTTACTTTACATGCTTACAATCAAGCACGAGAAACGATGGAGAGCAGCAGTTATCTGAGAGTCATTCTGTCCTCCATGAAATGTGCGTTAGTAAGTTTATCCGATAAAGGGACAAATGAATGTTTATAACGATTGTGCTTACAAAAGGCGACCCTGTACCTCTTTCCAGAGTTCATTAGCACTAACACATGAGAGGGGTCAGATAAAATTCTGATGGTAGTCGACTGCTCAAAAATATCTTGAGGAGTGAGGGGTGTGGGTGTTCCCTGATGCCTCAACCAGACCAAAAACTTGAGTCTTAAACTTCACCGTTAGGTTTCCAAACCAGCAGGTAAAACCATCATGTAAAATGGACTCTATGATAGCTCTATAGAAGATGAGTATAATATTCCTGCTGACACCATAACCTCTGAGTTGAGAAGGAAATGAAGGCGCTGATGAATTCTCGCACAGACACGTGCGACATGACCTAGTGACCTGTTTGATGTTGTCATGACTGCGTATGGCAACAGAGCTGTGATCTCTAATCAATCTAGGATCTAATACAATTTATTCAGTTCTTCGTGCATTGATGTGTTAATTATGTTCATCGCACCAGTTCACAAACCTGTCCACTTCAGCCTTATAGCTGCTAATGTTAGAGTTGCTTGTGAGTAAGCTGAGAATAACAGTGTCATCTAAAAATTTCACAACAACAAAGTGATTAGGTTGGGAGCTGACACAGTCATTCATATACGGAGTAAAACAAAAGGGTGAACTGATGCGTCCTTGAGAAGACCCTGTGTTGCTTCCTGCTGTATCGCAGAGTGTTGAATTAATTTTCACTTCACCTTCAACTGAACTCATTTTTTAGCAAAATGTGTGGATGAATAGTGTTAAAAGCAGAACTAAAGTCAATAAAAAGCAGTCTGGCATATGCAACAGGACTCTCTAAGTCATAATTGTAGAAACAACGTAATTTTTGCTGCGATTTCTTCTGTAAGCAAATCGGTACCGATCTAGGAATGGCTCCACCTCCCTGCGTAGTTCACCTGTCGTGATCCTCTCTAAGGATTTCATGACATTGGAAGTTAAAGCCACTGACCTATAATCATTATTTTCCTGGGACAAGACTTTTTTGGGAACTGGAATGTGTGTGCATATATGGAGAGCTGAAAGAGTCGCCGCCAGGCCGGTGTAAGTTTCTCAGCGAATGTCTTTAAAAGAAATGCAGACATGCCTTCCGGCCCCGTCGCTTTGTTAGTATGTATAGTTTTAAGAAGCTTGGCAACAGTACATGGATCTATAAAAAATCTGTCTTCACAAACATCACACATTATTTCATCTAAAACTACAACTACCCAAAGAGGAGAAATGTGACTCTAATTTACAGGTTGTGTCTTCATACCTGACTTGCTAACGTTACCTGCTGGTAAGGCTACATGCAGGAATCAGCTGGTTTAGTTCGCAGATGGAGGGAGAAGAGAAGAGAAGAGAAAAATCGCAGCTTCACTGAGAGGATGGGACTTCATGCAGTTACTGGAGCTAACGTTAAGATAGCTGTTGATGACCATTCAATACCTCAATAATGTAGGCTGCTGCTCTCATGTTAAACACAGAAGATGTTACATGTGGATGTGGAGGTTTTGAAGTTGTTTAAAATGCACTTTTGATGGAGCTGATGGCTGAGTAACTAAAGTATGATGATGAGTAATAAAGTAATGTGATTAATATGTAATGTGTTTACATTTCCCAAGTGATTACATCTTTCAAGTAACACAGGCAGTTGCTGGGAGAAGTTAATGTTTGTCATGACAGGTGTATTCAATCTAATGTCGCATTAACTGTGGCCATTTTTTGTTGTTGCAGTTTTTCAGTAATGTAGCTAGGCAGCCAGTAGCTAGTCATGTGGGAAGGTGACATCTTACTGGGGGTAAAAGCTGTTAATGAGCACAACGAGACCTATTTAAATCGCAGAACAAATCAGAGATGTGTGAGTTATCAGAGGAGGGTAATTAGGAAAGGGGGCCCCACAGCAAAATATCACAAAAGGCATCGAAAATGCTGAAGGCAGCCCCGACATGTACATGTGTATCTGCAGCATATGAACACACACACATAACAGTGCCAGCGTGTACTCATACACACAGTTATATAGCGTTTAGACACATATACACACAAAACACCCATCATAATTTACTAAACACACACACACCTCCTTCCTGCCACATACTGTACGCTCATTATGCCGGCAACAACAACACCAAGACTAATCATTAAAAGCGACAGTGCAATGATGGTGTCAGAGCAGAGGGTTATTACAGAGGTGAATTACTGCTGAGTAAGAGCTGCTCTGCCCTTTTTTACGTTATGCTGTGAATGGTGACACAACTCACTTCCATTCAGTTCCATTAAAGATATAAATAGCAATGAGGGCAGACAAAAAGCAATAAAAAAACACCTAAACCAAACCACAGGGAGAAATGTAATGACTTCTTTTCTATCCAGGACAGAGGAGGGAAGTTTCACCGGCAGACTCAAGGAAAATAAAAGAGCCAATGACACGGAGATAAGAGCCTCTGTTCATGATGAGTGGCGGCGATGAGAAAAGAAATATGGGCTGGAGATATGTGAGCCGTCAGGAGTGCTTGAGAAAGGCTCAACAGCAGTGACTGATTAGACTGTATTCAAAGAAACAGGAATTAAAAAGAAAATAAAAAATCAAAGAAGCAGGGATGAAACAGCCCTCCACTACACATCCAGTATTTAAATATGAGAGCTTATACAAGTCAGGTTAGGACTTTTGTATGGAACAGGGTAACAGATTTATAATGAAATCTGCAAAGACACTGTTGCTTTACCTGTTCTTGTTTTGTGATGTGGGAGTTTTTTTTTTTTTATTTCTTAAATTGTTGTGATGTGTTTTTGGATTTCAGGATTGTATTGTTCAATTTTTATGTTGAATGTCTTGAGTTTCTTTATGTTTTTGTCTTTTAACATCTTGGGACCATGTTGGAAACAAGTGTTTTCAATTTAACATGCCATCCTGTGGATTTTTGTTTTTTATGTGTCTGTTTAATCCATAAATTAAATCAATCAATCAATCAAACATGACTGTAGTCAGACAGATTTTCTCTTTTTTATATTGTTGCTGGGAGGTAGAAAGGTAAAAAAGAGTAAAGTTGAAAAAGAATCCTGAACTTTTCTGCAACCAGTTTGTTTGTGTTGTAGCGGTTCTAGGCAGGGATCAGTACCCCTGTAGCAACTAGCATGGACCCCCCTGTGGCCCCCCTAAAATGCAGTGTCTATAATAGAAACGTATTTCATTGTTATTATCCCCGTTTTTCTTTTTTCTGGGTTGTAATATCGGTAAATTGTCAGTCAGTGTGTGGTTAAAACACAACATAGCAGCCTTACTGACGTCTTACCAAAAGGAATAAAGTGACCTTTGCATCCGGTCACTGTCATGTCACTGTGAAACTGTAAATGGAATTTGCTAGAAAAGAAACTCTGAAGTGAAATGTACTGTACACAAAAGTACTAAGTTAGCAGAGTAAGGCGGGTCTTTGCAGAATGCGGGTGGTAAAAAAAATAAGGCCACACTAACATGGGCTGTGTTTGAAATCACATACTAACATACTGCCTACTACTGTTCACACTGAAGTATACTCAAGCAAGACAGTCAAGTGACTGAACCACATCAATCACAACATTACCGGTCAAAGCTACCGTTGAATGAAAATTGTTAAAATTAAAAACATTACCTCTTCCACTCAACGTGGAATACTACAGAGACATGAGAGACAACAGCTGATCACAGATCAGTTCATCAGATCATTTTCTCCACATTATGACAACATGTTGACCGGCAGATTATCTCAGGAGTCGAGCTGCTAGCGGCTGAGATGACCAGCTGGTCTCATCAGGCCAGCAGTTCCTCACATCTCTGAAAACTTTGCAGCAAATTTCCAAACAGGTGTTATTTGGATAATCTGACCACATATTCAGAATCTACATGGTTACTTTCTCATCTGAAAAAATATTAAAACTGAATAAAGTGACATATTAATAGCTTTTAGCCTGGCTCCAAATCTCCACCATTGCATAGTCTGAAGAGATGCAATTCATTGTGGGGCGGTCCAGTATGTCCGGTAAGCTCATGCTGCGTATTCAGAAGTTCTTGCTAATCTAATATACATTTGGGCATACACAAAATCCACATACTATGCAGTTGGAACATGCTATATACTCAATTTGATGTCATACTTTGTACAGTACGTTATTATGAGATTCTGAACATAGCCATGCTGATGTGAAGCCTGTATAATGTTCATCACATTCACCGTCAGCTAAGAAGTTAACATACTACATACAAGGAATTGTCTGGGGACCGTGATTGTCTGCACAAATTTTTCACATCAATCTATCCACGGGTTACATCTCAATTCCCTTATTTGATCTTTGCTCGCACCTCAATCCTCGCTTGACCCAGAAGTTGTTCTGGTCCTCCATCATGAAGGCCGTCCCAAAGCGCTTATTTCTGCTCTGAGGAGCAAGGAGGGATCTCTAAGGAGCCATAAGCGAGGATACATAGGAGCAGACTTTGTGGAAGTCTTTTACCAACACGCCCTTTTATTGGAAAGCAGTTATTGATCAGACTGATCTGATACATCACAATATCCCTGCAGTTTCATACTGGAGTGGAGACAGATAACAGATTAAACTCAAGTGTATCACTCTCAAGTCTTATATTTACGTGTTTTCTGATTCATCATCTATTTAAAAATAGTAAATCTGTGTCAGTTGTCAGTCTGATCAACAAAAGAACTATAAACAACTTTCTTCATTTATTAGAAAGATTTTTCTTTTCATGATCTGTTATTTCCCCCATGAACTTTTATTATGGATCAAATTAAAGTCAGGGAGAGTCTGTCTGTCAGCAAAAAACACATTTTAAACACATTTATATCTTACATCATTTATCGTCATTTCCATTCAGTCCCATGTGATGCTGAAAAATTCCTGAGTGTCGGGTTTGATATGAGTTACATAATTTCCATTTTCCCTGAAACATTTAGCTTAATAAATAATTTCCAGTGTTGAAAAGACACCTTGGTCATATTCTGGCTTATTAAATAATGAATTCACAATCAGAATATCAATAAATACAGACACAAATAATTAATAAATAACATAAACGCATTCATTCTGCCAGTAGAAATGGTTCATGTGCCTCTGAGCAGAACACAGTACACAGTATAAATACAGAATGCTGGTTTTTATTCATGTGCAGGTGTTTGTCAAACAGACGTTGCTTCACGTGACGCTTCAGAGGAAAGGACGTCTCATTTCTCTAAAAACATATTTCCTCGTTTCCTCTCTCCTGCATCTTTCCCTTGCGCCTCTCTTTGCATCTTTAGTGGGAGGAACTAAGATGCAAGGAAGATAAAGAGGCAAGTGAGGGAAAACTGGATGCAATTAAGGGAATTGAGATGCATCCCGATATTTGTTGAGATATTTCAGTCTGGACCAAAGTGGTGGACCAACCAGTTGGCCACCCCTGAAGCCACGCCGCTAGCACAAATAAATCAAATGAAAAAAAATCCAATAAATGACCCATAACTGCCTGTAGAAATCGATATTTAGAGGGTTAAGTACTGGTGCTGAGTGGTGTCCACTGCACACCATCTCCTGTATCATCCATATGTATAAGGCCTCACTAAACCATCATGCCGCCACCTCCTCATGCACTCCCCACAGATCAAAAGGCCAGGTGATGTGTGATATGGAAATGACCAAAGTGATTGGCCATGAGCCCTCCTGTTCAAAGGCAGCACAATCCGCATCGTAACATCTAAGGACTTCAACATGAGTAGCAGTGATAGCTCAGTGATAATAGCTCAAAGCTGTCTCTTTTTTTTTTTTTTTGGCTGATGGGTAGCGGCGATATCACAGGTATCATCAGGGTTATAAGCAGCCTGTTACCAAAGTAACATCAGCTGCTTTCATCACACCATCTGTAATTGATTACATGAGAATGCATGTTTCTATTTGCAAATTATGCTTGGTTTGCTACAGGTTACCCTCTATTTTACAAGTTTACGGTAAAAACTGCAACAATTCACTTTAAAATTTTTGTAAAAAGTTTGACGTCTTTCTACTTTTGACACTTCATGAGCTTTTTCTTGCTCCACCCTCAGGCTAAAATCTCAGTTTTGCTCACAAGATATCTTTTTTAATCTAAAAGGCAGATTTTCCATGAAATTTGCTGAGCACATTCATGCTCCAGAGCAGATGAACAGTTTTGATTTTAATGCCCCCACATCCTTCCCTTCATCTCCACACTCATACAAAAAGTCTGTACAGTCTGAAATGCATTTATATTCAGAAACAGAAGAATGAGACCAAAAAAAGGAAGCATTAAAAACAAAGTAAGAACACAAAAAAAGAGAATAACTCTTAAAAATTAATTACAGATCCTTTCTGAGGTAGAATCTGTGGTGTCAGACACAATGTGATATCTTGACACAATGTGGTTCGTCGTCTAGTGTTGTACTCAATTTACTCTTATCTCTTGACTCTTTTCTTGATTGCAAAAACTGATTCACAGTTTGTTGAATAAGCGATTTTTAAGACCATGCTTAATCCTCGTAAAACTGGCCTTGAACTGGTCATCTCTCAGAGGAATTATGGGAATCCTGCAGAGGGTTTGACAGTTACAACAAAGATCAGATGACTTGTGTTTTTTATAATCAACTCTATAAAGATAATGATTTTCTGCTGTACATGCTGAAACTGGTCAAAACTATCTGTGATGACACAGTGAAATGGCAAATTAGAAGAAGGTTATTAATGATCTCTGGTCAACCAGAAGCCTTATTTACAGTGTTTGTGTTTTTCTTGTACACATTACGATTAACAAAGGTACGTTTTACCTTCATTCACAATCAATCCCTGCTACAATAATCAGCATTTCAACAAAGCATACTATAAATTGTAATGCACAGAAGTGTCATTTTAACAGCAATGCCGTCTTCTTTTTAAAGATGAAATAATTAGTCGATTAATCAATTAGTCCTTCGACAGAATGTTAATCCGCAAGAAACTTTAAATTCGAGCCATTAGTCAAACAAAAATCTCAAACTTTCTCTGGTTCCAGTGTGTCAAATGTGAGGGTTTGCTGCTTTTCTCTGTTTTATATCTTTTTGAATTTGAATATCTTTGAGTGTTGCACTGTTGGTCAGACAAAACAAGACATACGAAGACGTCAACGTGGGCTCTGCGATCACAGTTTTCTGACATATAAAATTATGAATCAGAAAAACAATCAATAAATTAATCAGTAATGAGAGTAAGCATTGCTTGCAGCCCTCCCTGATAACTACTAGCAACCTAAAGAGCTGAAATTGGCTTTTGGGGAGCACCAGCCCAGGACATATGGATGATCTTCTGAACAAACAACACAACTGACCGCTGCCTTCAACTGAAGTGCTTCAGCAAATAGAGCAATATAAAGAGGGCCAGACTCCATATATATATATATATATATATATATATATATATATATATATATATATATATATATAATTTTTAATAGAAGCACATTCCTCATAGCTTCTATCTCTCTTCTGACTAACAAGCCAGGGATATCAAAGAGACCAAAGGCTGGTGATGAGCTTTGAACTCTGCTTAATTGGATGCAGCTCAGGCTGTATCTGTAGCAGCAGAGTGAATGGCCCTGGGAGACAAGAGCTGACCACCACACACACACACACACACACACACACACACACACACACACACACAAACTCTTTCTCGCAATAACGATGAAACAGCTTCAGGACTCGGCTTTGTTTGCTTTCACTGAGTCCTGTCAGGAATGCAACAACTTGTGCGTGGGAAGGTTGTCACATTCAGCCTAACAGGAAAAGAAAATACATTTTCTGTCATTACCAAACAAATGTCAGTTTCTACTCGACACTTATTTAAACTGGCTGGATTGCAAGTGAAAGGCTGTCGGGTGTGTATAGCGAGTCTCACACTGCATTCTCATCTTAATATCTAATTAACATCTTCAGTCTGCTGCTGAGTCTTGTGAATATACAAATCTGCCAAGTGTGAGATCATTTAACTTGTTTCTGATGCAAGTCAAGTTATTTCAAGTGTTAGATTGAAGTGCAGCTTTCCTTGAGACTGCTGGAGTGGTGCATCTTATGTCAACATACTGTTACTTTAGCCAAATTTATAAAACATATGAAACCGCAACAGACGCAGATCTCTTCATCCACTAATAGTTTTTTCAACTTGCTTGAAATTAAATTGGATTTCAGAGTCAACATCTGTCTTCTCACGTACACAATAATCCTGCAGATGGTGACACCAAGCGGCAACTATCACAGTTTGAGGCCGAAACCAGTTCAAAAGTAAAGTGCAATGCCACCAACGGCCGCTAGATGCTGGCTCCTAAAAATCCCTGGTGCCGACCATAAGCTGTAACTCTGCCTTCAAACCAGCTTCAATGCAAACCAACAGGTGATGTCACACCTTGTTACGTCCATCTTTATATACAGTCTATGGTTGGCACAGATACATATCACAAATATGGCAACACATATAAAGAAATAGTTTGGCATTTTGGGAAATACAGTTATTCACTTTCCTGGCAAGAGTTAGATGAGAGGCTCAACCACCACTGCATGTACGGTAAATATGAAGCTACAACCAACAGGCTGTCAGCTTAGCTACACAAACAAATGAGATATAATGTGCTAATTAGAGAGGTTTAGAGGTGCCTGACATGCCAGATGGTTTGTTACACAGAACCATCATAGAAGTCATAGTTGGAAACTGTTTAGAAAAGGGCAGGCACTGAAAACAAAAATACTTCACAGGTGATTGGATGAACCATCTGTCCATAACCATCTTACCTTGCGAGGCAGCTGGATTCGTGAGATCACGTGAGAATCCTCCTAAAATGCTGATTGGTCTGAAACACTGGTGGTTCTGACACAAGCGCATAACTTAAAGCCTGACAAGATGGATTCTCGCGTGATGTTGTGATGTCGTGATCCCACGAATCCAGCTGCCTCATAAAGTAAGAGCCAGGCTAGCTGTTTCCCCCTGTTCCCAGTCTTTATGCTAAGCTAAGCTAAGTGGCTACTGGTTTCAACTACACATTTACTGTACAAACATACATGTGGTATCAATCTTGATCTAAGTCTCGGCAAGAGAGTATGAATATGTGTATTTCCAAAACTATTTCTTTAAAATGTTCTTGCTCAGAGTCAGAAAGGGGAAAAATGAAAAAATCACAGTAAGAAACCTGATGAAGAAGACTTAAAGTGATGCTTATCAAACAGTGAAACTGGGGAACTTGTGAGTGAGAAAGCAGCCCTGGAGGCATTGAGAGAAGAAGGAGGGTGAACTCTCTCAGCTGAGATCTAAAAACCTTCATCATAAGGATCAAAAAGCTCCGTCACAGCTCTCACATGCTTCGTGCGAGCTTATTATAATGTGGCAGAACTATCGAAAATGACTGCTGCTCCACCTCAGAGATATCACCTCTTTAACCACCTCCAGTCCCATGTCCCCTCTCCAAATAAAAGCAGAATAAAAAATTTAGGCGAAGTCTGCAAATTCTGGCATGATCCACTGCTTTCATATTGCAGAATGGCTGAGTAACCCAGGAACAGCTCCCCAGACTTGTTTCGTGACGGATGGCTGTTTTGCGCTGCCACAGCCCTATTGTGTTGTAGAGCAAGTTACCAAATCCATCAGGGCACACAACAGGCCTTTCAATAATGAATAAGCTAGAAGCTGAGGAACTAATAACTTACAGAAAGGCCAGCGGCAGAGAATTCCAACAGGACAGCTTACAGGCTGTGACCCAGAAAAGGTGCAGGCCGATATTAAAACTTGCCGAGTTTAACAAGTGGAGTGGAGTGGATTGGTTTTCCCCTGCTGCCTGGTGCTGTGGTTTGCATTTGGCTGCTTTGAGTCCTACGGTATAAAACGCAGCCAGGATTAGCAATTTAGCTGGATTATTAAAAAAAACAAAGTTGTGAAATATCCTCTGAAATCAACAGGCATTACTGAGTTTTAATCCTACTATTCAAAAAAAACTGTAATGTTGGAAGATATCTACTTGATTTGACTAATTTGGACGACTGAAGCTTCATATTAGATTCAGATAAACTTTTAAATACATTTTTGCTCAGAAAGAGGCTTGTGGATTTTGGCCCCCATCACATTGTAAGTGTATTATGAAGGGATCCTCTAATGGCCAGTATGAACAGGGGGGATGATTATGGCAAGCAGCACTTCATATCTGTCACAGAATTCAAGATAAAAGAACAGTGAGGGAGAGAGAATTAATTTACAACAGCATTTCTTCACTAAGCTGCACAAAACCAGGACTTTACTCTCTATAAGAAGACATCCATGGATGATCAGAGCACTCCGTCCTTTTTCTCCTCCTCCCCATATCTCTTTCTTCGATCCCTCTTTCTCCCTCACTGGACCATCTGTGTTGTGACGCATGCAGAGGACAGGGGATGCAAACCAGCACTGTGCTCATCCAATCAGGTCATTTACCAAATCTCAATTGACTACTGCTCCAGTTTCCATGGAGAAGAAACAACCAGCGAGAGGGGAGCGAGGCAAAAAAAATCAATAATTCCTCTCTGGCTCGGCTTGGGGGCCGTGCCGGACCTGAGCTCTGGCGCATAAGAGGAATAAAGCTTGAGTGGATGCTGTTGTTCCAGGATTTCACATGCTCAAGAAGTGATGGAACATAAAAAAGATAACTGGAAAATTTCCACCTATGAATGTGTTGTCCATCCTCAGCTCAGGCTGTGTGACAACACTGTCCTCTGTGGTTTCTGTGGAGCAGAGCGCAGTGAAGCAGGCTGCAGAGGTAACAAACTGCAGCTTCCCCTGCTGCTTTCTATTCTGAGAGATGAAACCAGGACAGTCAAGGAGACGGTGATCAGCTCCTTGGCTAAATGCTTCATTAAATAGTTTCAGCCCTGATGGCAGACTACCAGCAGGCTCACCTGTCTGCACCTTCCAGCCTCACATACACTCACAAGCACACACACAGATAAGGAAACATGTATTGCATGCATATGCATGTGTAAACACTAAGGGGGGGGGGGCAGAGATATGGCTGCCACCTGTTGGCGATTCTACTAAAGTTCACCCAGTCACCTTGTCGCTTCCCTCCGTGATGCTGCAGCAGACTCATTTATCCTCTCCACTGCTGTCGGATGCTCTCTTTCACCCCAGCATGACTCAGAGGCCTGGCTTACCGCTACTGAAGCTCAGCCACAGTCCATTAATAATAAGCTCAGACGAATCTCATGCAGTCCAGAAAAAGAGCAGGTTTACACAGAGATCAATAAACTGCTAAATTAAAATAAAAGAGGGCTGTTTCACAGACTTTCAGTGTCCTTGACTATAATGAAGCTTAAAAACAATTCAGTTGGAAGGAGAAGGGGAGTAGTTACAGTGTAGGTCAACATCAGGGACAGGGACATTTAAAAGAATGTAACAATGTGTGTAGGTGGATTAGCTCTATCAGACTTGACCCTCGTTGTCCTTATTTCAGTGCAGTATAAAGAAATCTGCTTGAAAACTTCCATCACACGAAAACATTATTGGTGAACCAAATCTAGATACAAAGAAGGCCGTGAGAAGTAGCTGAGAGCTCAGAAAAAGCTAGTAAGTGGACCTTAAGAGCTGAGATTCTTTTGTATCATTGCATAGGTGATGATTTAGAAATTGGATGCATAAGATGAGAGGAAAAACTAATACTTCGATCATGTTATCGTTTAAATTCACAGACAGGTAGCATTGCTAAAGCATTAGCTGCACCCAGATGGACATAAATAACTTTGAGAATATGAGACATTGATGTGGTGGATCCTTCAGCAGAACAGTACTTATGTTATTCATGACTGTCCAGATGTTCCAGTTAATAAATGCAGTGTGGAGACTGCAGGTCCTTTGGCCTGATCGTCAGTATCCCAGATGTTAATACATTCTCCCGTACTTGAGTTTTTCTCTCAGTGTGCATACAAATCAGAGCACAGCACAGGAATACATTTAACATTTTACAGAATCCAATGCAGCTTTGCACTATTTCCAGGTTACACACATGAAACTAAATTTGGGAGTCGTTGGGTAAAAAAAAGGGTCCAAAATACCCAGGAACTCACACTGACACACACACGCACACACACACCGACAGTTTTCGCTCGCATCTCAGCACCGCCACTCTTCCCTCCTGTTGCCACAGCAACGCAGCACTTGTCTCCGTGTCTCTGTGACAGCACATGCTCCCATTAAAAAAAGACATCCCTGAACAGCAAAGACCGAGAACCGTCATCTACAGCACACATGCAAATCACAAAACACACACACACACACACACACACACACACACACAGTGCCTGTTTATTACACACATTATCCAAGGTGGGTGCTTTGAGCAGAAACATTGTTCTAGCATGATGGGGAGCAGCAGCAGTATTTCATACAAATTAAAAAATGATAATGGATTCCGGTGACGCCAAGCTTCCTATGATTCCTATCAAAATAAAAGAAAACTCAACTCGTTATTCTCTGCTTATAAATAAACTCAGATAACAGAAGCCTGTGTTCTCTACATGATGCAGTTCTGTCTGATGAACCCAAAGAACAAAATTAACACACAAACACACAAACTCCCACATATATATAATACAGCTATTAACAGACTTGTTTTGGAACATCGGCTACTTTTAAGCCCATACTCCATGCAGTATCTGTTTCTGTGTTTGGAGGGTGCAATCCTCTCAAGCAAAAGCTGAGGAATAACATCACACACACACAGACTGCTCATTATTGATCCAGTGTTCATACAGGTTGGTGAGGATGAAAGAAACAGTGCTCTCACCTCGCAGTTGCGTCCGGTGAAGCCCTGGCTGCACGTGCAGGTGTACTCCCAGGTGTCCTCTGGCCTGCCAGCGGAGGGGAGGGCCAGGCAGAGCCCGCCGTTGAGGCAGGGTCGGCCTTCGCAGGGGTCCGGACGAGGTGTGGCCTGGGTCGGGGTGGGCTCGGCCGGAGCTGGGGTGTCCGGGGCCAGCTGGAACGGGGAAGGGACGGCCCCGACGCTGCTGCTGCTCAGGAGCAGGAGGAGGAGAAGCAGCGGGGATGTGAAGCTTTGTACAACACTGCACACACTCATCCTGATTCACTCTGGTTTCTATTCTTTCTTTCTTGTCTTTCCTCAGAGCTCACACAGCTGCTGTTGGTGCTGGCTGGGCTCAGCAGCAACTGAGAGGTGTGTGATCGACTGTGTGCGTGTGAGTGTGTGTGTGTAAGAAAGAGAGAGAGAGAGAGAGAGAGGAGGAGGAGGCAGGCTGTTAGGATGTTGAGCCTCAGCTGTGCGCAGGCAGAATGACTGAGAGGCGACTGGCTGATGCTCTGGAGGCTGAGGGAGAGAAGGTAGGGATGTGGGAGGAGAACAGAGAAAGGGAGGGCTCTTTGCTGTCACTATGACGATGATAGCTGACGACACTCACACACACTCCACCCCCTTCATACACACTCCCTCTCCGAAACGTCTCTCTCTCTCTCACACACACACTGTGCAGAGTAACAAAGGAGCAGTGCACCCTCCTCATTTAGAGTCTCATCATCCATAACCTCTCCTTGGAGCCGGGCTTCCAAGGAAGGAAGGGAAAGGAAGGAGGAAGCTGCAGTCAGGGAAGACAGGAGGAGGAGGAGGAAGAGGAAGAGATGGGGTTGTGTTGGAGAAAATCCTCATCAGCTTGGCGTTAAGAATAGCTGCTTTCCAGTGATAACAGGCAGTGTTACCATAAGGGAGATGATGCTTTCAGACACCAGAAGCATCCGACCGGCCAAGGTCAGCTTGGACGCTGAAGGTGGTTTATAGGCTCGAACAAAATTATTCTCAAAACAGTTCCAAAAAGCAGATGGATGGTGCTGTCACAAAGGTTAGAGATCATCCAACCAAGGTGGAGAGTGATCTGAGTCAAAATAAGAGCAGTCAGGTCTCCTAAATCCCAAAGTAAGTAAGGAAGTTTTTATGAACATTTTTATGAACATGAAATCACAAAAGACAACAGACATGTTTTGGGCTGTTAATTGGAAAAGACCTTTGTTTTTAATGTTTAGGGCGACATACAACTACAACATGTCTTTGCTACTTATTCTGTAGTCTTATACTGCAATATGCAAAACATTATCATGAATTCTGTTTTGGGGTGGATTTTCCCTTAAGAACACAAAGTCCCTAATCTGATGCCCTCTTTTGAAAATCCTGCAGAGGGTGCTAGCAGAGTTTTCTGTTTAACCGATTAACCAATTACAGATTGGTTTGGTTTGGGGGGCTAGTCCAAACCTGATTTTTACATGCCAAAGTCAGTTTACAAGAGTTGTATTATGCTTTCTGTGGTTCTAGAGGAGCTTTGTCAACTCTGAAAAAATAAGTCACATGACATCCTGTCTCAAGAAGATGCAGAAAAACTAGTCTATGCATTTGTTTCTTCTAGGCTGGACTATTGCAGTTCCTTATTATCAGGCTGCCCTAACAAGTCTCTAAAGACTCTCCAGCTGGTCCAAAATGCAGCTGCATGTGTACTGACAAAAACTAGAAAAAAGAGATTTCATTTCTCCCATTTTAGCTTCTCTGCACCGGCTCCCTGTAAAATCCAGAATAGAATTTAAAATCCTTCTCCTCACCTACAAGCCCTTAATGGTCAGGCACCATCGTATCTTAAAGAGCTCATAGTACCTTATTATCCCACTAGAACACTGCGCTGTCAGAATGCAGGCTTGCTTTACTATCAGGCTCCTCTCCTGTGGAACCATCTTCCGGTTTTGGTCCGGGGGGCAGACACCCTCTCTACGTTTAAGAATAGGCTTAAAACTTTCCTTTTTGATTAAACTTATAGTTAGGGCCGGCCAAGCTTGCCTTGGTCCAGTTGGACCTAGTTATGTTGCTATAGGTCTAGACTGCCAGGGACTTCCCATAATGCACTGAGCTCATCTCTCCTCCTCCTCTCCATCTGTATTCATGTACCATGAATGCATGTTACTAACTTGGCTTTTCCCCCAGAGTTTTTGTGCTTTCTTGTCCTGCAGGTTTCAATGGATCATTGCCTGGTTATGGATTTCGGGCTTCCATGGACCATGGCTGCTGTGGTCCTGCTTGACACCCACACCTGCTATTATTATCATTAGACATATCGCGATTATTATTATCATTGTTATTGTTATTATGCTTTGTCTCTCTCTCCCTCCCTCCTTCTGTCTCTCTCAACCCAACCAGTCGAGGCAGATGGCCGCCCACCTAGAGCCTGGTTCTGCTCGAGGTTTCTTCCCGTTAAAGGGGAGTTTTTCCTCGCTGCTGTTGCCAAGTGCTTTCTCATGGGGGAATTGTTGGCTCTCTGTAAATTAAAGAGTACAGTCTAGACCTGCTCTATGTGAAAAGTGCCCTGAGATAACTTCTGTTGTGATTTGTCGCTATATAAATAAAACTGACTTGACACCTGAGTCATCTCAGTTTGAGCTTGGAACTGGTAAATTTATGACAGTGTTAAAAACGCAAGGAGCGAGGGTCGAACAAAACATGCTCTTAAGGTACTCTCAGCCTCTTTCCTCTTCCTTCTTATTTCAATACACTTCTGACGAGAGCCCAACTATATGTAAATACAATTCTGAAATGCTGGAATACACCATAAAGGTATACTATGCAAGATTTGTCAGTTGGTGTTTTTAAAAACACACAACTTTCAATGTTGGCCCCCCCTCCCCAACTCAACTAGAGAGAGGGAGAGAGAGAGAGCAGTGGTGGTCGAGCAAGCTAGAGAGTGAATGAGGAGAGTGAGTGGTGCTGGTGAGAACAAGGCTGTTACATGAATAAACACGCCCACACCTTTGCACAACCATGTAACGCAGAGCTTCATCCTGTCCACGGTGGCCTCTCTGCTCTGCATGTGTGTAGCTCATCCCCGCCCTCGGTCAAGCAGACACACAGACCTGCAGCTCTTTATACATCCATGACACAGAGAGATGGAGAGAGTGATGTAACCTGGTCGCTACGCTACAAGTCCCAACCTCACACCCATCACGCTGTTATTGGGGGCTACACTTGTCCAAAGGTTGACACTGAGATTTGTCCCAAACACAGCAAAATCAGAAAATACAGGCAGAGGGCAGAGTCTCCGTAGATAAATACATCACCACACACTTCCATAGGGTCATAAGTGATGATTGAGAAGGATTAGTTTTTTTATGAGTCTTTGCATTATTTTTTAGGAAAATCCTGTATAGTACACCTTTTAATTAATATGTGTAGTTTAATTATTTATCAAAGAAAGTGAAGACTGACAAAACAAACCTACTTTAAATAAGTCCTAGCAGTGCTATATATTCAATTGTAACAGCCACTGAGCTCACAGGTCAACACATGCTGATGAAGACCCTGTTATACAGTTGAAAGCTCCAGAAAAAAAGTGTGTAAGTGGACCTTGAGTTGGGCTTGCTGTCAAGCTACTTAACACTGCATTCAATATGAAGAAGCTTCTATCCTTGACCTTGTCCTCCTTCTCTTAGATTCACAGCCTCAGTGTATTTAAATGAAGTAGCCGCATGTCTCACGGAGGGGTGGCGTTGTCGTCACAGCGTGCTCGGTATGATCAAAACCCTGTGGTTGTTAATGAAATGCCAGCCTTTACACTCTCTGCCCTTAACTTTTCCAATCTCCATGATGAATCCTGCTGCGGTGCAGTAAATCTGTCACCTCACATCGCTCCAGTCCGCTCACTGAACTCAGGTACTGCAGCAGACAGCAAACTCATCTGCTGGAACATTAAGTGCCACAGAGCCTGTGGCTGCTTGTGCTGATGGGAAGCAAACAGTATGTAGACCATTGACATGATAACAGATTGGAAATGTCTGCAAACAGGTGTTTACAATAAAAAGAAACAGAATCCTTCTGAGTGAGAGAAAAGCTAGAGGTCTTCAGAAGTTTTTACTGAACATGTCACAGCTCAGGGTAAACGGGTTTATAATCACTGATCAGAAATTGCTATTTCAACACCGTCACACACTTTGATGTTAATAATGTGTAATATGAAATCCACTGTTAAGCCTTCTCTTGGTTTTAAAAGTCTGGTCGCACAGCAGTGGGTAATGATTAAAGAGGACAATAGTGTCGGTAAACCCTGCTGTGATCTTCAGAGCGACATTCCAGGTGAGTCAAATATAATTACTCGTGTCTCCATCTCTATGGCAACTCGCCTAAACCTGTGTGTCAAGACTTGTCCCGAAAAATAAACTTCCACTGACTAAGAATCAGCTTCACTTGTATCTAAATGATCAGCGTGGTGTATGGGGATTCATCTGAGCGATGTGGGAAAGCAATGGATGGATGGATAAATAAAACTAACAAAGATGAGTCAAACAGTTACTTTATTTATGTTCAGGTAAAAACATGAACCTGATGCAGTAAATTATTGCAGATCTTAGAAACCAGCACATGAACGATTGGGCCAGGAGAGCATACAGTGGCGCCCTCCCCTGGCCACAGACTGCAGGTGCACACCACGGTTTGTTCCAAGCCAGCAGTGCAAAGAAAAAATAATAATAATAATAATCAACTACAGCAAGAAATAAAGACAATATAGAAAATTAAAAAAAAAAATAGGTAAAGCAGACATTCCCACCTCAAACAGGGTGTGAAACTGCATATAAACTTTATTCCATAAATGAACTTGAAATGCTATCTGGCCATGAAACGATAAAATGAGACCAGCCAAATTTTGTGCCCAGCTACATTATGTGTTGAGGGTTGCTCAGAGCTTGGTCTACCAAGATAACCCTACACGTCTGGTAGGGCCCAACAGAAAGACACTAACTCTTATCAAAGTAAGAGCAAAACAAATTTACCTGATCAACACATTGGTTACAACTCTTCATGTGAGCTGAAGCTCTCTATAATAATAAGTAGGCCAGAACACAAACTTAACTTGGGTAGGGGGGGGAAAAAAATAATATGCACTCATCACTACCCGCATTCAACCAACTGCAACTCTCGTTTCCGCAACTTTAAGCAAAGACACACGGGGGGGTGGAGGGGGAAGCCGAACCAAAATGCAACACACAAACTGGGGCCAATATAATACAGAACAGAATGCGAACGGACGAACTGAGGGGAGAAGACATGAGAACAAAGAGCTATTCTATCAAATGTGTAGAATGAGCAAAGTCTGCAAATTTGTCTGTACAAATGATCTTTGGAGCTAAAGTAAACCTAGCTTGCTCAATGGATCCCCCCTCCCTCCCTCCCACCCCGCCCCCCCCCGCCCTCCCCCGTCCTCCCCCACACCCAGTGACGTTTGTCCACCACTTCTGGAGAGGAGACATCCCTTTTTTAAATATCACATAGCAATGCAATTTAAAATGTCACCCAGATGTTTTCATCTTTTTTAACATTACTCAACTACTGATATAAGTTTTACTCTCTCTTTTTTTATATTTTAAGTTCTTTGAGTCATGGAACACCTTTCCATTTTTTTATTTTTTATATTTTTTTTGAGAGACCGGGGCAGCAAATATATATTTAAAGTCTTAATTTTTCTGCAAGCTGCTTTCTCTAACAAGAAGGCTGTACACGTTAGCCTTAATGTATGTGATTACAAAAAAACTAAGAAGGAAGTCATGATTTCATCAGTCGCTGTAGAAGGCATTTTGAATGTGAGATGTGGAGAGATCAGGAAAGGTGGAAAGACTGCTGGCCCTCGCGAGCCGCAATCAACAGTTTCTCTCGCATGATCTCTATGCTGGAGTAGTCAGGCAGCTTCAGGTAGTTGACGCAGGTCATGACTGAGGGGAGGAAGTCGTCTGGGTTCTCTGTCGACTCAAACGTCTTCCTCACGATCGTCAGAGGGGGATTCAGGCTCCGGAAACCTGAGAGACGAGAGTGACGCCAGGGTGAGTTTTACAGTAAACACACGCCTTCACATTATATTAATGAGATTTAATAAGAATGAGTGTGTATGAGGCGACTCACCTCCGACAGGCAGTCTTGGGCTTCCTGTGACAAACTGCAGAAACAGTCTCTGCTGCTCGGCATCGAAGCTGCTCAACACCTCAAACAGGAACCGCACGGCACGACTGCGGAAAGAATGGATGACGTACACATCAAACATGTGTCTTAAGAACATAGGTTACCTGTGAATTGTCAGGTATAAGCCTTCAGCTTTTGATGGCGGTGAACCCAGTACTGTTTCTATACTCGTGATAACAGAACGTCTTATTAGTGACGGACTTAGGTGTGGCGTTTTTCTGTCTGCTGTAGCTACCTCAGAGGTCACATGAGGTTATTTGGTTTGCATAATACAATTAGATCTAAGTAAATGACTGAGGATGATGTAAACTTGTAGGTATTTGGAGGCGGTGTTATCTCACCTGTCATGTGTGTAGCCGTGATCCGGTCGACAGCACTCCATCAGCGTCTTGACGTCCCACGTCTCTGATTTACTGCCACACAGCAACTGGTCAAGCTGCAGCCGGAGAGACGAGACAATGAACAATTCAAGAAGAGAACGGAGAGACTCTAATAACACTCCTCCTGTGTATTTGTATGTACATGTGCAGTAAAATAAAGATAATTGTAGTTGAAGTGAAATATTACGGATCTGTGGACCAACAAATGTTTTTATTGAATTTGTTGTGTTTTTATTTGCAATGACTGAGTAAAATATTTGTTTACCTCCTCTGGATAGAAATATTGCAGGTGATGCAGGGGGAAGACTGACTCAAACCCTTCCCTAAATGACTCAAATTGTCTTGACACTCCTTCATTTAGAGTCCAGTACACCACCAACTGGAGGGAGAGAGGAGACAAAATGGGGGGAAAAAAGGTTTACATCAAGAGAAAGAACTGTAAGAATTATAATTAGAGGAAAAAAAAAGAAAAATTAGAGCAAGAAAAACTGTATCACATACCCTGAGATACTCCTCCAGGTTGTAGATTGTGACTGGGACGTCTTTTCCGCCCTTTTTCAGCTCAATGTTGGGGAATCCTGGGAGGGTGAAGTCCAAACCCAGGTCCTCCACTGAGCAGCCGTTCATGTTCAGGCTCTCCAGTGCCTGCTGTAGGGTCTCCCTCGTCTGCACACAAACAGATTGGTTTTAAGCGTAATAGCTAGTGAACTACAGCTGTCTCTAATTGGACAAAACGAAATCCAGCGGGGTTCTGTGTCACCGATACAGAATAACGTGAGGAAGTCGTCTCTTTACCTGTGATCGGTCCTGTTCCAGCCTCTTCTTCTGGCGGATAATATCCTCCAAGTGCTGGATGGACTTGGCCACACCGGGGTCAATGTTCACCAGGTCATGTGAGCTTACGGACATCTCTTGCCGTAGCATCCACTTGTAAAATGGCAGCCCCAGGGGCAGGTCCAGCTGGAAAAATAACACGGATGAAATTAATTCACAAATTCAGTTAAGATCAAAACACATGTACATAAAAAGTATGTGATGTTTGAAATGCTAGAACATGTATTGGATGTCGACTCAAAGCCAATCATCTTGGGATTTGTATGGAAGTATTGTGAACTACATAAACTGCAAAAATGGTTACATCTCATCTATGATGAAACAAATCGAGGAGCAATTCTGGAAATATTAAAAATGCATCTTGCTACAATTAAGGAGACAGCTTGATTATGCCTGAAGGCTCTAACTACAGCATGTCTAGATAAGATTAATTTATATATAACCTTTATTTAATCAGGTAATCTCAGGTAATTTAGCACCATCAGAAGAGCAGAAGGGCAGAAAAGAAGTCCTACATGCCCGTGGTCAGTTAAAAGTACGAGCATATTGACGATAAGACACCCAGGTGAGAAAAACTCAAAAGTTCTTACCAGTCTGAAGTCCATGATGGCTTTGGCCATTAGCTTTCCTAAGAAACGGAACTTCATTTTGATTTTGGCTATGTGTGCTGGTTTGGTTGTCCTGCCGAAGGGAACAGCAAACAGTCCTCTGGAGCTGAACATGTACTTGGTTCCCTCTTGGCTTCCTATTATAGCAGAAACAAAAGTACAGTTAGAATAAGTCAAGTAAAACTACTACATGTAGCATCACATTTTCATATAAATACACAAGCATGTATATTTACATACATAACAATCATATTTTGAGTAAACTGACTAATTTGACCTTCACTAACAGGTGATCAGGATACCTTATTATTGAAATTTCACTGTGACAGTGTTTCACATTCAATAAAGAAGTGAAAATAAGTCACACCTAACATTGCATGTTTTTCAGTAAAAACAGCATGAGGTGGTACCTTTAGGATTAGCCAGAGTCACCTCCTCACCCCTCCACAAGCCCAGATCGGCCCGCTGGAGCTCCTGAGACACCAGAGCGTAGAACTCCAGAGTGGGGCCGAGACCCGTGCCGACCTGGAAGATGACAAACATTAAGACTCTCTTCTCCATAATTAAGACATCAACACATATTATTATTATTATATTATTTATTATCTTATCACTATTAATTTCATCTGACATTTCTGATACAAGTACTTTCTCTCGCAAATGGGAAAGAGTTCTGGTGTGTAGAATACATTGAAGATGACTGGGATTGGATCATAATCCACTTTTCCATCGCATAGTACCGGCTCAGCTCGTCTTGACTCTTTTGGTTTTCCATCAGGCCAAAGTTGTGGATGGTACCTGGTATCTGGTATCTAGTACTTTTTTTGGCATCACCTCTGTTGAGGTCCCAAGTGAGCTGAGGCGATACCACAAGGTCATGTGAAAACACTGCAGACCACCGATTGGTCAGAGAGAATCGTCACTAGAATCATCACGTGCACAACATGGACATCTTGTGGTGGAAAATGAATGAATGAAGAGGAGAAATGCAGAGGAAGAAAATGAAACTAAGAGTGTCTGTTTCCATAGTAAATCATCTGTTGAGTGTTCGCTGGTTATTTATTTGTGCTTTAGAACGTAACCGCCACAAAACAAAACAACCATGAAATAACGTTTCAGTTCTCTCATTCACTTCTCTACTGCTGCTCTCTCTCCTCGCTCAACCACTGCTACTGTCTCTCTCACTCCTGCTCTCTCTCTTTTTCTCTTGTCTTTTTTCAAATGAGTCAGGAAGCCAAAAAAAAGCCCAACTTCACTTTTAACATTATCAAATAAAGAGAAATGTCTTCCACTCGTCCTAAATACTACTAAGAGTACTTCCTTGTTTTATGAATGAAGTGGTACAAAAACAACCAAAGCAGCTGTGCTGTTTGTGTTTGACCAATCACAGACAGTCATCTCTGCAAACTCCTGCCTCCCATTGAGGGATCACAATCTGCTGTGGAAAACAAAATCCAGAAAAGTAAAGTAAGTAGTCGAGACGAGCTGGTACCATGTAGTGGAAAAACAGCTGTAAGGGATTAAATCATCCTTTTCCTGTGACAGATTAAGGGAGATACAGTTTAAGATTCTCCAGTTAAGTTATAGAATCAGGCGCTCTATGAATGGCAACGCAAATCTAAACTCAGGATGGAGAACTTGTCTGGAGTATGGAGATATTGTCTCCCTTTTTTCCCCCTTTTCTCATATTTCATCTCTTCCTCCTTTAAATACATTTACTATTGTTATTTTTATTTATTTATTTATTTTTCTGTATGGTTATTATGTGATGGTTGGTTGTTTGGATGGAGGTAAACATTCCTTTTGTTATATTCTACGCCTTGTATTGTCAATTCATATTCAATAAAATTTACTTTAAAAGAAGGAAACATCAACAGTAGCCAGTAAAATATAAGAAATAATTAAAGTACAAAACAGGCATGTTAAAAAAATCTGATGATTTCAGTACATTAATAATGGCACCTAACAGCCAATCTAGCCAACGTAAAGAGAATGAACTTGAAGGAAAAGCCTTTTAATGCACCAAAGTGCAACTTCTGGCATCGTTCAGATAGAAGAACTACAGGTACCTCGTTCTCATACTGAATCTCCAACATTGCCCTGGAGCTGCCGAGATCCTGCATCACAGACTCTGCCTGTTTTAGCAGCTCATCACGGTTTATCGTCCTCTGAAAATAATGAGGAGACGGAGGAATTTAATACACTAAACATCAGGTACCAAAATAACAATGTTACAGGTACCCTTGATTTAAAACAAAAACAGGTAAACAAACAGGATTAAATATTTTTAAAAAAAAGACAACAAGCCACTACAAAGTCTGACTGATGACATCCACAGTGATAAAGTATCAGCGGGTTACAGGATACAAAGTCAGTAACTGGTGGATTCCTTTAAATGTTACATCTAAAACTTCAATGTGGCAATACACTGCACCTTTTTCCTGTCCAGACGTGGTGCAACTCTGCTGTCCTGAGAATCCGACTGGTTGATCTCAGGGTTTGTGTCCAGTAAGCGTTGCATGGCTCTGTCGCGATCAAAGGCAGTTACATAGAATAACATCTGCCGGGTGTCAAATGGGAAGAAGAAAGGGCTGTAGAGATAGAAAGAACAACATGCGTGTTGTGAGAACAAAGCAAGTTTTTGTTATCAAGCCGTACCTAACAGGTGACAGGTCTGATACTAATTCCTCCTTTCAGTCGACATGAAATATTTACCAGGTCTTTCCCAGCTCGATAAGCCAAGTGGGGATGTTCCCCGTCATGATGACCAGCGGGTCTTGTAGCTGACGGTTGGCTTTGGCTGTCAGCTTACTGTTAATGAACTCACTGGTAGCAATGATTTCCTTACACACAGCATTCTGCAAAACAAAACATATGTTACTTTGTATATTTTACTTATTTCATGAGGACAAGTAATTTAACACAAAACATGCCTCTGTGTACATTTACCACTAACTTTTTAAAGGTGTAAAAGTGAGATAACAAAGCGACATAAAACAGGAACAAACTGACAACACAGTCGCTCCCTGCTTCTCATAATTCTTACTTCATACAAGTAGAACCAGTATCTACTGATGGAGTGCAGGACCCTCAGCAGCAGGTTGACCTCTAAAGAGGGGTCGTCAAAGGTTATGGTCTCTGGTGGCTCCGAAGTGAGGTATGTCTCTAAGGGATTGATGACGCTGGGACACACACCATCTGGAAGTGATGGGAATCATCAGATGAAGTTTGACTGTACAGACTCAGACTTTATTCAGACAGAAAAAAAAGTAGCTGTGTGTTTTAAACACTGATCACATGCAGAGAACATTACTCTCTTAATCTGGTGACTCAAATAATTGCTTCTTGCTTTTGTAAACATCGAAACCAGGAATTCCCCCAGTAAAAATAACTTTGCTGAGCTCATAGTCTGACAATGTCAAACCTTACAATATAACAGTTAATACACAACTTTAATACTTTTGCCTAAATCTACACCAGGCCAGAGCAGTGTCATTTTTAGTAATAGTTAGGCATTATCAAATCCATGTGTGAGAAATTCTTCACTATAAGACACTATATGGCAGATTCTCACCATGCCACAGCTCATCCTGCTTCTTGGCGTTGCGAGGTGAGGTTTTGGTGGGAGCAGTCTGGGCTCTGCCCCTCTTTCCACCCACAGCATCTTTGCTGCCATCCTCGTCCTCTCTTACAGGCTTATACCTGTCAGGAAACAAGATGGGACATTTTGTCTCAGTGCGCTTTGACGAGCATGTACATTAACTTTTACACCTAAAACAAAGCCTCGTTTCCCCACTTTACCTTTATGACAATACTCAGGGTTGCTGAGCAATTTAAAGAGTAGCGTTGGAAAGTAACTCTGCATGGCCAGACACCACCAGGAATACATGAGAGAAGGTTTTCATAAATTTCTAAACTAACCTTTAAAAAAGGAATGGATGGTGATTTACACATTTAAGAATAACCATTATTCTTTAGTTTCAAAGGTGACAGTTAAAAGTTAATTTAATTTTGAGGGCACCCCCTTAAAAAGGAAAAAAACCCTCCCCTCTGTATTCATAATGAACCAGTATAGATAAAGAACACGCATTCTTACCATATTGTGTGCGTTTTGGTCCAGATGCCGGCTCGCCCGAGTGGGTTTGCCTCGTCGTCTGTGGACTCTCTCTCTTCTTCTGCTTGAAGACTGTACTGCCGCACCGCCTGGTATACTGTCATGTTGTATGGCAGCAAGTGGTCACCGATGTAGAACTGTAGTCTATGACGCACGCTGCCAGAATTCAGGAACTGGGCCGCCTGGGGAACCAATGAATTACAAATTAGTAATATTAAAGTTAGATTAAGGCCAATACGTATATCCACACAGATTTGTTTGTGTACAGATTAAAAGCTGAGCTTCATTTGGCAAGAACAGCGTCACATACCAGTGACTCATCTATTTCATCATCTGAACCATCATCATCACTGTCCTCATCCTCTTCTCTGATTCGGCCGTACCCTGTAGAGACAAGACTTCAAGTTAGCAACCCAACTGCGTAAACACTGTGAATAATGAACTCATTATAAGAACAGATAAAAAAATCTGGTCGATGCTGAGAAAAACAAACAAACAAACGAAAAAAAAACAGGAATCTTGATAGAATTCAATCAGCAGTGTTTTCAGGGGGAAGCTGACAGGGTATCAGTATGAACTTTCACTTATGTCATACACTTGAACAAGCTGCTCGTGGCTCCATCTGTAGTGACGGAGGAACTAGTCTACAACCTCTCCAAACACAACTGAACCGTCCCTCACCTCTGACGACGAGATATCTCTCAATGGCTTGCACCAGAGCAAGAGGGTCAATCTTCACAGGGCCGCCTTTCCACTGTTTAACATTAGTGCAATCTGGGTGTCTCTGCAGCTGACACTTGAGCTGATGCGTGTTGAAGAACTTTAGTGCCTGAGAGCCCCTGGAGAGAGAGATTCATTGCATTCAGCAAATGTGTACCAAACATTGTAAACGATTAAATACAAAGTTATTCTGATTAAAACACAAACAACAAATCAACAGACCTGCTCCCATTGCCATTGCCACTGGGGAAGTCGTGCACTTTGACAGGGAACTGCTCCATTTGGCTCAGGCAACTGTTCATTTTGTGCACCAGTGCCAGGTAAGGCCCGTTCTCTGTTGGGTCCAGACGACCTACAGGCTCCATTCCTGGAACCTGCAAACCACATGGCAGAAGAGAAAAGGAGGTTAAAATGAACAGAGTACAAGACACACAGCAAACATAACATAGGACTCCAAACTTCTCATGTGTATGTGCAGCATCCACTGCACACAGACTATAAATGCTCTAATACAAGATGTCTTCTCTCACCGGACAGCCAGCGAAGACATGCAGGAACCTCTTGAGCCGGATATCACGGCTAAGCAAGTCCCTGTCGTTGTTGGAGGTCAGGTAGACCAGGAGCTGCTTCACCAGCCCACTGTGCTGGATCTCAAAAGACGACACGTCGGATTCTGATACAATACTGGAGATCTCCACCAGGCACTCCATACCTCCATCCACCTTGAAAACAGGAACACAACACATCAGGAAAACGTCTCATTACTAGTTGATAACATTTTTTTTCCTGTAAATGTTATTGTCTAACTTATATTTACTTGATGAAGGTTTGTGAGCTACCAGTTCTATCATTTCAACTTTACTGACAACCTGTAAAATAACAGAACATGTTCCTTTTTATTTGTTGTTAGCTGGTGCTTGGTGATTAACTGTTCTTTACCTGCAGGTTGAGCTGCTCGGTGGCTGTGCAAAGTCTCTGGAGTACATTCAGTGCAGGGTTGCTGCCGTCCACATTTTCAGAGTTGAAGTAGCGCTCCACAAACTTACTTGCCTGTTCTTTGATCCAGGCCTTGATTTTATCTCTACAAAAGAGAGAAAAACAAGACTTTTCACTGATTGCAGACAGCAGTCTGAGTTACCTGCTCATCCAGTGGCTGATCATACTGCTGTACACTCAACCACAAAACATGTGTGATTTGGATAATCCCAAACTCTTTCAAGTGGAAAACCAACATATTAACAGTAATCGCTCATCATCATCATACCTGTTGTTTGAAATCGAGTCCTTGGGAGGTGCCCTTGCCAAGCCACTCCCCCCTGCTGTGCGTGAGGGCTCCGAGTTGGCATTGTTAGTCTGGGCACCGAGCTTGCCCCAGGTCTTGGGATTGAGACTGGCCAAGAACGACGATTTGGGTGACTGAGTACTGGTAGGGCTTTTAGCTGTTGAGAACCCGTAATATAGATTAGTATATAAATATAAAGCAGATTAAAAACATAATTAAGAGCACACAATGCCATTTCTATTCATGACCGTTCAAATGTGCTTTAAGGAATCATCGATAAACTTGCCAGTCCTGAAAAGCAGCAGCACCTGCCGTCAATATTGTTGTTTCAAAACGATAGATCATTAAACAAAGAACAAAAATAAACAGGCAGATATGTTTTCTTCATGCAACAGTTTCACGGGTGGCTTTCTTCGCATCGATCCAAGCACTCATTGTTTATTCAGGTGTTAGCTGGCTGGCGAAACTGGACAGTATACATCTACATACAGTATCATAGTGCCATAAAACATTAAACAGTAATTTAGTGAAGGAAAAAACTGGAGCAATAATCTTTTACTGTTACTTCTTGTAGATATTTTGGGGATAAAATGTGGCAAGAATCCTTTGAATGCAACAGACGGCTTTCAGAGTTCTACCTTGCCTGCTCACCAGTGGTGAATGCTGTGCGGCACCTAAGACATCTCCATAATGGCATTTTCATAGATTCTGTTATTCTCAAAAAGAGAGGAGGAATAGTACTTTTCAGCATTTCTCAATATTTTTTTTTTTTTTGAGTGTGGACAAAACATTATTTAATGTAGAGTTCTTTTTCCCTCGTCTTTTAATGCACACATGACTGGTGGCAAGACCTTTAAACATAGCATTTAGAGTGACAGAAACAATATAACTTACCCTGATTGTCTACTTTATCATCATCCCTTGGGGGAGAGTATTTGGGCCTTCTGGGTCCTCTTTTAGGTAGCCGTTTCCTCTTTAGGACATCGCTTAACCGCCTGAGTGGAGAGACATTTATTAATACAATGATTTTGGATAAAGTACAAAAATATGTGAGACTGCTAAATATGGAGGGTTTGAAATAGATACATACATCAACAAACAATAAACATGAATTCCTAAACACAGTTATTTGCATATTTGCATTTTTTCCATAAATAGTTTCCCATAGAATTTCTAAAGCTAGCTGTCAGGCAAGGTAATTGGCTCCAGCTGCTTTTAGGTTGGAGGACATGAGTGCAATATGTGTTTATGAGCTCAGTTTCCAGTCTGAATGAATTCAAGCCCTGTGCTACAAGTTATTTAAAAAACCCTTATAATAACAGTTAAACCAAAGCCACACATGGCCACATACTCACCCTTGTGGGCTGAGGTCCAGTGAGTCGTCCATGCTGTGCTGGAAGCTGGGTGAGCCCAGGTCAGGAGTTGCATTATTAGCGGATGTGGTGGATGCAGTGCTGATGGTGGTAGTGCACAGACTGGCAGTACCACTGGGGCAAGCCTTCGGAGGACTTGTGACTAGAAAGCTCTCAGACTCTGCCAGGTTCTTAACCTGGTGCATTACACCTGGAGAAGAGAGGACACAGGACACAGACCTTAGACTTCGTGTTCAGTTAAGGCCAATTCATATGTGACCACGAGGACCCGTGTGATGTCGTCATCCGCCAATATCCGTGAGGTTCCATGCAGCCCCTCTGCAGACGTCTGCGTGCAGTCCAAAACTTATGACTGCGCAGACTGTACGCATAGCAAGCATGTCAACTGTGCATATGCTAGGAAAGCAAACATTAAGTTACTTGTATAACCCCGGGTCTCTGAGTAGGAGGAGAACAGGGATGCCCGTCTCATCTGCTGTATGTATGTATTGTATTCTTATTCTCATTTAGCTGCCGCTTTTCTTTTTTCTACTTTTTCTTGTTGTTCAGCGACATACAGAAACTCTTCATCTGCATTCAGACTGAAAACAGTCCTGTGTAAAACCAAGACTAGGTCAAAGCCTAGTATATGGCTGGACTGTATATAGTCAATGTGTTTTTTAGCCAAACTGTGTACCGCTTTGTTACACTCCAACTCCAACACTCAGCTGGCCGACCAATGGTGTAACTTCAGTCACTCACTCACGGACAACCACAGTTATAAGGCTGGTCTGTGGTCGGTCCAGCCAACAATACAAAGGGACTATGTTGGTGTGGGCGTGTTGTTTAAAGTGCCGGTGGGGCAATGAAATACAATCCAGCAAGTCCAGATGTTGTAACAGATCATTGTATTTAAAGGCTGATCAGAAAAACACTGCATGGCGGTTTGTAATACTCCCAGATTGGATTTTACAACTCTGGAAAGTTATTATGCTGCAATCCTGTTTACTACTGCTCATGTGTGGAACGCATCTGTGTCCGCGGACCCTCGAAAAAAGTATGAATGGAACCGGGTGCGCGTCCCTGTGCAAGTCCACAGCTGCCCGCAGACGCAGAACGTGGAAAATATGAAAAGGCCTTTAGGTTAGGTAAGAGTAACTTGGATCTGGCTGAAGATTGCAGATCGGTACGTCAAACGTTGGGTCTCCCTAAAGGGATACTGTATTGGACATAAAATACAAAGGAACACTGCCAGCAACACATTTTACAGCCAAAGTTTACAAACTGTAAGAAACCATAAGCCTAATGGACTTGTCAGCTATATATAGTGGAGGAAATTTACCACTCTGTCTACTGCAGACGTGCCAACCCTGGAAGAATTTTTTGAGCACCACTTGGGCGACCGACCTGCGTCAGATGCCAATCACTGCTGCTCGCACAATGGATTATTGTACATCATTTGCATACATGCAGCAGTCAAACAGACAAAAATTGACGGAAGCACTGATAAGAAAATTTTTGTTTACAATAAAATATCTGCAGATCCCAATACTGTTAGTTGGTCTTTTATGCATATGTTTGTCCATTTGTCTTTCACCTGCCTAAACACAGATTACCAAGGAACAATATTTCACTTAGACTACAAACTAATCTACCACTACTGCTGCATTTATATAGTTTCTATTGTTTACACCTCCACAATAATCAAACTTTAAGCCAATTTGATTTTTGAAAATATGATTTTCAGCTAATTTGAAAAGATGACGACAATGTAGCTATAAAACCCAAACCAGCCTGAACAGACTATTTTGTGGCTATGTGTGAAAGACATATTTTAGAGCTGGTTAATACAACTGTTCTCATTATTAGCTTAGAGTGACAAATTGTACCAGCGTGCTTTGATGTCAAAATGTGTACCTGCTACACAAAATGCATACAGGTTGGCAGGTCTGCTACTGTGGAAATCTAATTTTTAAACATTCATCTTTAAAAAAAATCACTGTACATCAACTACTATGGTGGGTTTTCAGTGGGATGATGCATTACCTTCTCTTCTGAAATAGACACTAAAGACGTCAGGCAGCTTCTGCATGAGGATCTCAGCCATCTGCAGAGAACCCACTACAATCTTCAGGTCCTGGCTGGATAGCATGGAGGCAATGTGACTGTAGAAATACACATATAAAAATAGATACAAGTCAGTTTACTGCCAACTCAAAGAGTACACTTGGATTGCTTGTCAACAATCATTGTCTGGTGTTTGATTATATTATTAATTGTGTAGTATTTGAATATACTTTAACTATTTTTCTCTCCTTTATGATAACCTTCTGATCCTGCTGTAATGTCAACACTAAAATTAGCCAAAAGCCTGGATGATGTGTTACCTGGACACAGCATGGTTCCTCAGCACATCCTTCAGCAGCTCTGCATCAGCAAAGTAGATGATCCTGAGGATGGCTCTAAGGCACTTGTGTCTAACAGCGGGGCCAGCGGATGAGCTGTACACCTCATACAAGACCCCAAAGAGAGTTTTAATAAAGCACTTTGCCAGCTCAGGGTCCTCCTTCATCAGCTGGGCTCGTGCATCTTCTCGGCGCACCTCCTGGTGACTCCCTGGAAATAGACAGTGAAGAGTTTTTTTTTACCTCTTAAAAATCACACTGTACAGCTTAGCTATCACACAGTGGAGAAAACTGACTGACATCAACTTATTCAAGTGTGAGAAATGGGCGAAGCAGCAAAAACCTGCGTGTCTGACATGCACTGACTTGCACTCAGTACATGCATGGCAGATTTGTCGGATCAAAAAATTACAACAATACAGTTAAATATTGCCTTTTATATTTTTTTGCCACAGAACTGGGTCAATGTTGAAATCATAATTGTGTGAATCCAAGCTGATTACAGCTGCCATCCTTCACAGAGCAGCAAGCTAAAACACTGTTTTAAACACTGTTTAAAACAACAGGCGGTGAGTGTCTGATGGCTTTTGTTGGATTATTCCTTTACAAGTTTGATAAGTGGATCAACCCACCAAGTGTTTCTGGCTTTTTTTATTTTAAGATAAAATACAAAACACTGTCATCTTGACACAAATGTCTGTATTACCTGTGTTGGGGTTGGCAAGAGGATTAGGCTTCCTCTGGATCCCACGTGCTGTTCCTGTGTCTTCATTGATCTGCTGCATAGAGTTGAAGTCAATTGTATACACGCGGCCTAGAGTTGACAAGCTGATCTCATCTTCCCCATTCTGGTGGGCTGTCTGTAGCAAGACAATCACCAAATACACCCAAAATCAGCCTTGCATATAAGATTATCTGTGTATATTTAGTTAGAGATGCCAACACACTGCAAATGGGCTGAATGCTGTCATGTAATTATCTTTAAGTGTAACAAAGGTCCAGAATTACTATTATAAATTCTTAAGTTTCACATTGGTTTTAACATTTAACAAACGGCACAAAAAATGAGAATACATCACTCCATTATTGATTATTTCATGGCAAATTTAAAGGTTTTAAAAAATACAATACATGTGCGACATAGTAGCTTCTGATGCATTTATACCTCGATGATGCGGCTGTCAATGCGGTTGTAAGGATGCCACAGTCCCCGGTCATCCCTCCACTGCCAGATTGCTCCTTCTGTCGTCTGGGCGCTGCCCTTCTTCAGCATTACATCAACTGCAAAGATGCCCTCTCTGGGCAGGCAGGGCATCAGCTCACTGTAAGAAGAAGAGCAGTTTCAGAAAAATGCACGAGTCGGTTTAATCTCATTTTAGTTTACCAACTGTTACGTGATATGGGTTTGATTTTTCTTTAAACAACTTAACGCAAATGCTTCAGACATGAAATGATGTAATATGACCTTATAGGTGTTCCTACAGAAAAGTAACGCTTGTTCTATGGATGAATTTGTTCAAATTCGGGAAAAAAAACAAAAGAAAATAAGCTTTATATGAAAATGACAAAGACTGTGTCTGTAATTTAAGGTCAGGGAGATGCAGGTGTAACATCTGTGGCACAGCTTTAAGCTCTACATCTGTGTATTTGATAAATTAGTTTTTGTAAATCATCAAATCAAGTATGAGAGGAGGATTTGGGAATATTCTGCAGGCTTGTCGTAAGTCAGATATTATGTGTGATATTGACCAGCCGTGCAGATAGTAGTGGGTTTACCTGCTTATCTGCTGACATTTTGAGATACGTAGCTATCTGACGTTTCTGCCGCCACCCAAATACAATGTAACTGAATAACTTCGTTTGTGGCGCTCGAAGCATTGAAACATGACAATTGAAAAACACAACAGCAACATTGCTTTCCACTGTGTCCAGATAATCCACAGAGTTTGCTGTCAACAGTTTTCATTGGGATTATTAGATTGGGAGAAAGAGAACTGTTTGTTAACAATACCCAGTCACAGAATATGATGGCGAGGCAACGACAAACCATGCACAGTGGCTTCTCTTACAGCTTAAGACAAGATGACTTCAAGTGCAGTAAAGTGCAGTTAATACAATTTTTCCCATATCACCCAGCATGATCTTACTCCATAGGACATCTGAATAGAGAACAAATGGATGTTACCATATGAGGGAAGTCAGTTCATAGAGCTCCTGGGGACTCCGGGGTACCAGTTCGATCTGCTCCTGGCAGCTGCCATTTGATGCACCACACAAGAGGAAACGCAGAGTTTCTGCTATGTCTGTTTAAAAAGAGGTGACGCAAGACATTTCTGTTGTTAGCCGCCGAGTTGCATCTTCAACACATTATATTCCAACGCTACCGCTAAAAGTGTGCTCAGACTGGATGCAAAGTAAATTTTTGAACTTTTTCAGTCAATGAGATGTGAGTTCTTGTGAACAGACAAAAATGGCCAAGTTAGCTCAAGATTTGTCTATACGAGGTGAGAAGTGAGAATGTTTTAAGATGAGCAAAAGACTGAAGATAATTTTACAAGTTAAACTTTACATCAGTTGGCTGATTGTAGCAAATAAACAGAATACAAAAACACTCAAATTCACAAATAAAGTAAGGTGATAATTTGCTTCACCTGCTATTTGAACACAGCTTTAGTGTAGTGATAATTAGGGTATTAAGTTATATTTTAAAAAGACACAATGATCCAGAGTCACAGGTGTTAAAATTATATTACAATGATACTGGATGAATAACTGTTGGTAAGACTATTATCAGTCTTAAACTGAACACAAAAGTGAAACAACAGTGCGTCTTCACATTTTCCGTCAGACATTTTGTCCTGTAAATGATAAAAGGGGCAAGAAATAATTGCGTGACAAGGGTGTGTGTGTAGGTTGTGTGTGTGTGTGTGTGTGTGTAGGGGTCACTCACTCTGTTTCATAAGCTGGACTGCCAAGCAGGGGCAGTTGGAGCACATAAGGGAAAACATGCGCACAACCATGATGAACATCCCCGAGCTGAGTACAGGAGGGGTCACTACCAGCAGTTGCTGAATGTTGGTCAACAGGTCCCGTGATGCAACCTCCTGCAGCAGGTTCTGTTGATTTAAACACACACACAAACATTAGCTGCGTGGCAAATGGAGGAGACAATACAGAGACGGCAAACACAAAAGCAGAAAACAGAGTGTCATGTCTAAAAAACAAAACAAAAGAACAAGTTACAAACCTCCTCATGTTGAAAGTTGTCCACCAGTCTGGCGAAACAGAGACAAGTGCTTTCGACGGATTTTTTATCCTGAAAGGGGGTTAAATGAATATAGCTGTTAGTCTTTTCAACGTGTTACACTGAAGATGAAATACTGAATTTTTAAAGTGAACTCAAGAACATTCATTTTTGTATGAAAAAGCTGAAAAAGAGCAGAGTTGGTTTTGTTTTTCTCTGTAATTACATCCAGCAGCCACTACTGCTGTGCAACTGTAGCAGTTATGTTGTTGTTGTCATAAACTGAACCACATAAAATCAAAACCTGACTCCTTTAATTTTTTTTAAGTGACCTCACCAAAGAAGGTGGTACATGTCTCTAAAAAGCTGATGATTAAATTGATGGTGATAACTACAAAAACATTTTTTTCTCAGTTAGGCCCTGCACCTTTTCAAAAGCTAATAAAAGATTGTTCTTTGATTTCTTACAAACAGACAAAACATGTGTTATTTTTAATTTTTAACAAATTTTGGTTGTAAAACTGATGAAAGTGTTTTGACAGAAGGTCAACAGTTACCATAAGCCCTGGTTAGCAGGCAGCATTTATTACTCTTCATCATTTCATGCATTTTATAGACAGCTGTCACTAAAATAGCACATATCAATGAGGAGATCTATACTGTCTTATCGTTTAGATTGTCACACAAAATATGCGTCAATTCATGCATCATTTTTAGAATACAATCAGAAAACACTAAACATTGATGGTGGTTTGAATGTTTTTTTTTTAACAAACGTATCTGCATTTAAAACAGACAACACTCAGCTCTACCTAACAAGAAACCAGACATGGCACAAGATGACACAAGCCAGCCACTTTCTGTTTGTCTTGATGCTACTCCCACTTCACTTAAATGCATTTAAGATGCTGGCCGTTTGAAAAATGGAAATCGGCATAAACATGTCCTTTTAACATTAAAGCTGGGCATTTAGTAGGCTAGTATGACTAATAGAGATGTTTTTCCTCACACAGGCCTCATTATTGATAATTTGATGAATAATAAAGAACCCTAAAGCCTTTTTTTTTTAATTAACTTTTCTTATTGAATTCATATTGAATCCAATGTGTTGCATATTAATTTTTTTTTTTTAAAACAGCGAAAAGAGGGAGCATCACCAAGTACCACTCCAGCCGATATCCAGCTGTGACGGCGTTGCATTTCATATTTCATAGTGTGCTGACATGAGGAAACAAGTACCTGATGTGTGAGTCTCTGAGTCAACAGTGGCAGAGAATCAGCAACAAAGTGGAACTCATCGGGAGTAATGCTCTGGCAGCAGTTGGCTGCAATGGCCAAGGCGTTCCTCTGAGCATTGATGCTAAAGAACTCTAGGTAGAGGAGGCAGTCAGCCAGCCCACCCTGTGAGGGATGAAATGACAACATTATTGTGGTGTATAGTTGCAGGTAAACAAAGAGGACGGTTTACATGTTGTGACAAAAAGAGAAAGTGTTACACTTACAGCCTGCAAAATGGCTTTGCTGTGTCGCCTTGACAACATCTCCAAGGCAGTCAGGGCCTGCTCTGCTACGTCAATGAACTGGATCACCTGAAGCTGCACACAAGAAGGTGACACTGTGTATTAGCATATCAAAAGGCCACAATTACTATTAACAAGGGATTATAGGCAGAGAAACCCCTTTTACACAGCCTGTTCAAGGCGGGAATGTTGCGGCATTATTCTGCCTCGCTGTTGTTTATAAAAAGGTATAAACACGGAATGAGTGGCATTGTTGTCCCACCCTTTAAGCTGGCAGTGGAGGTAGTCACATTGACGGATTGACGTCTGTGTGAAAAAAGAGACAACCGGCATGGCGGGACAACACACACTAGACATCATCGCTGTTGTGTTACACGTCACGCCTCTGATTCCAGAACGCCGACATGCTTTCTAAAAATCACACACGGGGGTGGCATTATGCCGGCTTTGTTTGGTTCAGTGTAAAAAAGCAAAGCTAGCATATTGACGGGTCTTCTTTACAGCAATATTGTGGGACCTCTGTATGAAAGGGGCTACAGAGAGCAGTGGCTTACCTTCTCCAGGAAGACAGGAATAGCATCAACCACCACAGCAGAGGATCGAGGGAGTGCCTCCATCATATACGTGAGTGCACGAGAGGCATGATTCATCTGTGTGCATAGATAAAAGCCATACAACAATGGCATTACAAAAAACAATGAATGTAAAAGAGAGAGAAAAAAAAAAAACACATTTACAGCAATAAAACTTCACCATACTCACAATATCAAAGTTATGCTCCATTTGTAACAGTGTAATCTGTGAAAGAAATTGGAGAAATTATAAGGAAGCAGCAGTTATTTCATACTGCACAAAGCACTGTGGAAGGTTATTTCCTCCAGCACATTAACATGTCAGTGAGGCATTTATATAAAAAACACAATACAGTCTTGTATAATGTCTGTTCAGCAGAGAGAGGTTAATGGTCGAACAGAGTAAGACTCACCAAAGCGGGCACCACACTCTTGACGGGGAATCCGCCAAGTGTTTCTTCATTGCCCATCACCAGCAGCTGGCACATCTCAATGGCAGCTTGGAGCTGCTGAGACTCATCACCTGTGGCCTGCAGGCCCTGCAGTAACTGTTGAGCCTTGGAGCCTGGAAATATGAGGGGTGGGGAGCACAGTTTTAACAGTCATTAAGAGTTTACAAGACAAGACAAACAGAGATGTAAGGGTAAGAAATTTGTACTCACTGGCTCCACTGCCAATGGTCCTGTGAAACAGCTGCGACATGCGGGGTCCAAGCGGCCCAAAAAGATGTGGAGGGAGACCCCTAGCCTCCAACAGAGCTACAGGGTCAAAAACAGCCAAGTTTAGAAAAAAATCCAGGGACATGTGTACATACATTTTTATGCCTTAGAATACAGAATACGCATATCTCAGAGGGGGGTTTATCATACCTTGAAGCCTTCCCATTTCAGAGTCATCAGACTCACTCTCTCCAGAGGTGGTCATGCCTACTGCTCCGGCAACTGAGCTTGAAGCTGGACACAAAAAACACAGCAAAACCCACAGTGATAAGTTAAACAATCATTAGAAACGCTCTTTAAAGTCTTTTAAAATCAAGTTTAAATATGACTCAATTTTTTGTTACTTGTCAGAAACCTAAAATCCTTGATCATTCAAAACAGTCCAAAACAAAGGCAAGTATTTTATTGCCAAACAGGAATTAAACAGGTGGTGGGGTAAGTACCTGAAGCCCCTTGTGATGCCTCATCAGTGCGAGCGGCTGATGAGTTGGCCCCATCCTGGTTATTATCGGAGTCGGCCATTTTCTCCTGTCGGCGAGCGTCGGCTGCCCCGCGCTTGCCCAGGCCTGAGCCCCGCCGACTGTGACAATAGTAGCAGAGACAATATGAGCGACAGCAGAATAATTACAAGCTTGGTGCCTTCTGTGTTACCACTCCAAGTCAAAAGTATACACAGCAGTGATTCCCCTGGGTATTTTTTTACATTCTGGAAATTATGGTCATGCAGGTCCTACGTGCTGTTTTAACAACTGCTCAGTAGCCACATGCTTTCAAAATTTTCGATGTTGACAGTTTCAAAACTTTGGACTTTGGATATTTGTGTGAGTCAGCTGTCCTGTAAACGTCAACATCTGGGTTTTTTTACCCATTCTAATGGATACCATACAGTCCAAAAAGCCAATATAGTCTTGTACATCTGCCTGTGTGAATTCACTGTCCATGTCCATGCAGCTGATATGTTCAGTGAAGGATTCTACTTTGACAAATTTGATCTTGGCATCTGTTTCAATTCCAGGCTCTCAACAGGATTTTTGAGTATGAAGGCGGAAGTAAATGTAGTGACGGTCGACACAATAACATCATTGAGTTTTGTGAAATAGCTTCATCAACTGAGACAGTACAGTCCTTTATTGTCAGGTCCATCAGGATGATTTCCTTATCCCGTTTGGCCATTTTGCTTTGAAAACTAACTATCGTCCTGTGATTACTGCTAGGTTGAAATTGCTTGTGTGTGACAGTATGATTGGGATCCGTTACTGCTCTGCCCAGTGAGGTTTTTGGATGAGCAGTAAAACATATTCAGAATTATAAAGAAGCTCCAGCTGCCTTAGACTTAGCTGCTCCTACTAGTACTATTAAATATCCCATGACCTGAATAACTAAAAGCATTCACCGGCAATACTGATAAAGATTGCATTACATTTTATTGGTCATAGTGGCCGTCACTTCATGCATTAACATTTCACATTCTTGGGATAAAATTAAATTTTTTTGAGAATTTTGGCAGGTTTGCATCAACTTTTTTTTTTTTTAGTCATGCTTTCACCATATCCTGACCTAAGGGTAGAAACACCAGTATGTTTAAATACTCAAATAAATGTACAGGCCTGCAAAAAAGTGGGATGAAAGGGGTGACAGTTCTGAGACTGTCAGCAGGGATGTGCTGATCTGGTAAGTAAATGTGATAAAACTGCTGCTTTTCTGGAGAGCTGACACGCCAAGACACTGCCAGTGTGTGGTGGGATATTAAATAGAAATGATAAGTCTACCCTCGCTGATATGCACGAATCATCTAACTTAAGACTCACAATTTTCATGTACACTACTTTTTACAATTTCTACAGTTTACACTACAGTCTCACACTAAGTCACTGTGATTTATACCTGGTGCTGGCACAGGAGCCCGTGGTCTTCTGGCGTGTGCTCCGCCGAAAGCTGGGGAGCTCTGCTGGAGGAGACTCGCTGCGCTTCTTAGTGGATTTTCTCAAACCTTAGATGAAAAAAAACAGTGACATAATATAAATACTTGTGGACAAAGCAACCAATGCTGGTATCAATTACTTTGGCTGGCTTAAATATATCATCAATAAAACAAATACAGTGTGACATTTGTGTTGATCTACAGGTCAGATGATGACAAACATTTATTACCTAGCTGTCATAACTATCCTTGGAATCCACAACAAGTTTCACAAAACAGCTGGTTTGAATTACTCAACACAACAGCATACTTCAAACTATCTTTTATTGCGGTACCACAACAGAAAATATCTATCAATATCACAATTATTGCTCAGAGGTGTATGACAAATCCTGGTTGATAAAGATGTGAGACCAAAGACTCATGATGAAAGGGTTATTTTTCAATAAAAGGCTCCAGAAACTGAGTAGCTTTAGTGTTGTCTGGTTAGAGCCCTGTACCACTGACTGCATGGGTATTAATAGTAACCCAACCATGGCCCTATGACAGGACAACCTTCATGCTAGATCTGTGACTCATAATTCAGTAGTATAAAAATAAACATTTTAAATGTTAGGACCATAATTAATAAAAGATATAAGGACAATAAATTTCCATTTCGTACTTCATTTGACCTCACTTTAGTGTCACTCTGTTGAATTATAGCAGGTCAAACGGTTATCCCTCACATAAATTTCTGCACAGGTTTCCCAAAGATTTCAAATAAAAGTTCAAATTATCTAAAGCAGCTCGACACAGTCACAAATCTCTTCCTATAGTTTAAGCTGCAGTAACATGATTCACTGTGATCAAAATGGCACTGCCCGATGGACAGCCTTACAGAATTACATGCAACGTAATTGTATATGCTTACTCACCATGCTGAAAGTGACACAACCTACGTGTGTTAAAGGTATTAAAGAGAGATGAACACGTTGTGAGTGAAATGCAGTTCTTTCCTCTAAACAGAAGCAGCTTATGAGTCCTCCCCCTGTCCTCAAACATACCCCTGGTCAGCTGGTGGGCCAACAAGCCAAGCCAACTTAGGAGGGGTCTCTCCATTTGGGCAGTGGGCCCATGGCACAGAGCCCACCGCGGTTTCAATCCTTTCACCTCCCTAGAACAGCCTGACCCCACACTGACCTGGACAGCTACTACTCGCTTGAATGTGTTAATTATACACACCAGATTTCTACTGTAATATCTTTGTATATTTCACCTACTGTCTACCAATTACGTAAACATTTAAAAAAGGTACCTTGTGGAGGTTTTGATGACTAGAAGCACTATGGGAGGAGTATTTTTATGGATACGTCCCCATTTTGTTTGTCATGCACACACGTTCAAGGATGCAATACCCAGTTCCTGCCACCAATTTACACTATGGTGGTTGGTGGTGATGACGCACCAAGTACATGTAGCAATACACCAACAAAAGAAAGAAAGAAGAAGACTGCAAGCTAGCAAACAAGAATGTAAACAATGAAGGATTTTAAACATCAACAACATTGGCTTTGCAACATGTTTGTCGGGCCTCAACGATACACACTATACTTTTTGGTGAGAAACAAAGAATGTAAACACGATAGTTGTTTGGTTATGAAAAATAATAGAGAAATGCCATTTGTTAATTAACATATGGTAACATAAAATAAAAATTGCATCAAAACAGCATTGCCGTGACAGTTTTTCCAGAGAGCACTGACCAGTTTATTTTTCAATTTCTCAATAAAATTTCCTGCTAAAGGCATATCCTGGTCATAGTTATTTGATAAAAATTAAGGGATCCTTATCAAAATGTTCTGTGTTAATCAGACAATATATTGTTACAGGATTTTTTAAAACTTAAATATCAGCCTAACTGGTACCAAACTCACCCTTCAAACAAGGGCAGGTATCCAAAACTTTCTCACAATACCTTCCCTAATTCACACAGTCAATAAAAACTGAATGCAATGTTAACTCAACCTCCTAGCTATTAGCATAGTCCCAAACCACCAGAGTCCATTTTGAGAGAGAAATATGCTACCTCAATGCTACCTTGTGACAGCATAAAAAGACACAATCTGCACTTCCATAATATTATAACTCAAGTGTTCACAAATCCCAAGACCATATAAAAGCCAAAACAAGGGCTACTTTACTAAAGAGTCTTTATACGTTTGATTCTTAAATGTCTATCACACCTGTGAAATGATACATTTGCTCCACGCTGACAATTGAGTGACCAGCAGTATTTATGTATTGAACCATTCTCAAGTTTCAGGCTACTGGTGCTTAAGTCTGAAATCGGAGCCGTCCCCTCTGCTCAGTGCAGCCCGCAATCAACACATGCAAGCTAGATGTGCTAGTCCAAACGCAAACACACACTCACACACAGACACACTTTATTGTACATAGTGTGTCACCAATTGTATTCATATAAGATACATGTGTGTATCATTTAAGTTACACATATGCCTATATAAGACCTTTTTCCTCCACATATGTAGACAAACTATGCATAATAAATTTTATCTTAAGTCCAGTAATTATCTGTATGATTTACCTCGGTGTTGTTTGTGTCTCATTTAAGCGGCACCAAATACCAAATATATCTGCTCCCAGCGGTGAAGAGTGAGGTTTCGTAACTGATGCTGTGACGCTGCTTGGATCATAGGTCCTGTGACATTTAATCCCAGAGGTGTAACCTCCATCCAAGCACACGAGAATTATGTGCTGACCCTTTACAAGCTCGTCATAACCCTGTTTAACCCCTCAATCTTTTCACACAATTACAATCCCATTTAATAGCAATTACAATTCCCATCACTAAATGGGGGACACAGCATATCAAATCAAATAGGAAACACAAATATTTCTGATATCATACTAAATAGTACTGAAATTGTCTCTTTGCCAAAATTCAGTGAAATAAAGACCTTTTGGCTCTGAAGTGGATTAAAATGAATATTTCTACTATGAAGAGAGAGGATGCATAAACAGTTAATGACTCACTTGCTAGTTTAGCTTGTAATCCTGATGGCCCAGGTTTGGAGGTCTCAGTTTTTGAGGATCCAGGCAGGGACAGTTTAGGTTTTGGCAGGTTGACTTTGGGGTTGAAGCGTGCTGCCCACTCAAACTTTGAAGAACTGGCGGTTTTAGCCTGCTCCTTGTCCCGGGTACTACGCCGTGGGGAGGGGCTTGAGGCTGAGCGAGATCGACGTGCCTTGGTCTGGTCTTTTCCCTGTTTGACTCTGGCGCCCTGCGTGGTGGCGCTATTGTTGCCTGTGGTTGAGGAGGAGGAAGAGGTGGAGGCAGAGGAGGAGGAGTCTGTCACGTTGCTACACCCAGCTTTGGCTGAGGCGGCCGATTTAGACGCCAGCTTGGTGGGTTTTGCAGTTCTGCCCTCGGTACGATTGGGGAGGGACCCAGCGGTGCTACTTAGACCGGGGAGAGAGTCCGCTTTCTTCCGTTTCTGGACTGGTGAGGCCCCAGCGGCCCCGCTCTTCTTGCTCTGGCCTCGACCTGACGATGCAGGTGGTTCTGAAGCAAGTGATCTCTTCTTGGACTTAGCTGGGCCTTTCTTGGTCTCTGAGGTATTGTCTCTGGGTGGTGGGAGCGATTTGGGCTTCTTGGCAGGGGTCGGTCCAAGGGTGCTAATTTGGTCAGGAGCTTCACTTCTTTTCAGCCCTCGGGTGCCCTCACTTTTTGACTGGTGGCCTGGTCGCTCTTGTTCAGATGTCCCCGCAGCCTCTGGGTCGTCTTGCAGCACAAATGAAGCCACGGACAGAGTAAGACCGCTTCTGCCAGGGAGCAAGAGAGACAACAAAACACCATCTAAGAATATTCCTCCAACCGTGAAAAGTGATTAATTACAGTGCCACATTCATTGTACTCATTCAGATTTAAAACAAAACCCAAAGATGTACAATATGTATGACGTTATTGGATAAAGTACAAACCCTACGACACACACGCACACACAATGAAGTACCAAATAGAGAGGAGGGGTACCTTCTTGAGCTGTGCCCTCTGGACTGGCCAGTGGCTGAGCTGGGTGTGGCTTTGGAAGCCTTAGAATTAGGTCTTCTACTTTCAGGTGGGGAATTTGCTTTATGTTTTACCTGCTCTGACTGCAACCTGTAAGGTTGGAAATTAAAGAGCAAGTAACAGTGTGGGTTTTTTGTAATTAAGCCACAAAAGAAAGATTTAATCAATCCCCAAATCATTTTGGCTGACTTCCTCTGCATATCCTGTGATCATTAACACCTCTGGAGTAGCATGAATAACAGCTAAAACTGAGTTAATCACCATTTGGCTATGATTAAAGTACTAGTACACACCCACCCATGAACTGAGTACAAACAGCCCTCTACTGATTTTATAGAATTCATTTGTTGCTCCCTGATAAAAAATACAACAAATGTTCCCCACAAACTATGATTGCTGCCTCTTACTTAATTCATTGGATTGAGATTTTGAATAAAACTGAACGGCAAGTGTGAAGGTAGACTCACCTTCCCGCGACTGTATGGTCTTGTGGCTGGGCCGCAGCAGTGTTCCTCTGTGAACGGCGCAGTGACCCCCCTGGATTGGAATTAGGCCGGTTGGACATTGGCACCTCTCTCCTGAAGGGACATACCCTTTCTAGACACTACCATTCACTGCAATCAAAGAAAGAAACCATATAAGAACTACTACAACCAGTGGGTTGATTTAAAACAAGTTGCTCCGATGTAGGTGCTGCATGTGACAGTTGATAAAGCTTTTGCACCATTAAGCTCAAGCTCACCACTCTAGTGCATTTGAAATGATCAAAGGCATGACTGTCTCATCTCATCAATTTGACAGCCAAACTACCATTCATGTAGGGGCAGAAACATCCAATCAAAACAGTGAGTTGAGACTGAAATGAGAAACTACATAAATATATATGTGACTGTGTGTGTGAAATAAGAAATATGAACTATATATGTACAGTAGATTTCCATGAAAAAAAAGATTTCATGGTGTCAGTAATAGTATTCTTCTTTTTACAAAAAAGCAAGATCCACACAGCTCAATTTATGTGCAAGTTTACAGATATATTATATTTACACATACATACATATACTTATATGAACCACTTGTGATAGGTTCCACTAAATTACCTTAAAATGAACTATTAGTGAGTGTATGAAATGATAACATTATGGTTTTTAGAGACAACACTGCATACAAAAGTTCAAAACAATTTTGTCACCATGTATCATGATGTCATGTACAGATTGGCCTTTACTGTAAATGCTATAATTTATTTGTACTTTACTTTTAACCCCCATCATGAATGGTAAACTGGCATTCATTCATCCAATAACAACAATAATAGTAATGTTCATCATTAGAATATCGGTTTACATTAAAATAACGACCCAAGATTCATTTGAGTAAAAATGATTAAGGTCACAGACAAATCAAACAACCATGGGAAAGACTGCAAGTCAAACAAACTATACAAAACAGGAATTACCTTTAAAAGTAGTTGATACTCTTTAAAATGACTTTAACATTCCTAGATACCCAACCAACAGAACTTGTTATTATATCGAGTAATCCTTTTAGTCAGCATGTGAAAGAAAATGTCTTTTACATATTAAAAGTAGTATCAGTTATGGATTTCCCACAGGTCAATGACATGAAGGCACTGATAACAGGACAGGTGATGAGTGATTGATATGTTTTGAACACACACACACATACACACTGTATGATGATTTTATCAATTGGTACACAAAGACTACTGAACCACAACTTAAATACATTTTGCCATCTAGAAAAGAGATTATTAAATTTACTCATTTATTAAAGGTTTAAATCATGATATGATTGATCATATAAATACGCCATACTTGGCAAGCTCACAGGGCCATTTTAGGCCTGCACTGACAGTGCATCCTAGTCTTTGTTTATTCGTCCATTCTGACAACTGGTCCCCCACACTCGCCCATAATGTGATTAGTTAAGCACATCAAATGATCGGCAGCTTGAAACACTCGCTGGCACTAAGTTTCTTCTAATACACCACTAAACAAGCACGGCTGTGTCCAATTTTTATACTCATGATTTACAGAGGCCTATATTTCTGACGTAGTTCTCTACCACCACCGACTAGCATGTTTAGCCACTCATATCCTAGCTAGTGCCATACATTTTGACAGTGGCTTAGTCACATCCCTACCTATACAAAAACTCCTGTAAAGCTTGTAACCACTGCTTTCTGAATATTATGCCGAGAAAACGCTAAAAAGGATAGTAATCACATACCAGAGACTCGTTCGTTAAAGTTACGTTGGCTAACGTAGCAGTGGTTAGATGGAAATGCGTAGTTGGCGTACCGGTGTGTCAACCTATTTAGCGTTAGCTCCCTAACTAAACGCACTGATAATTCCGAATAGCTACCTTGTTTGTGGTATGAAACGGCGAAATCTTCACTGAATGGCCAAGACGGGCCCTCTTATGGGTCAAGTTAACGATTACGTCCACCTGAGATTAGCTTCACATCGAAAATGGCAGCATCGACTGAACCGTCTTTTCGAAAGCGGTTTAATGTAATATAGCTCGCAGGCTACCATTAAACCAACGGAAGCTAACTTGATATTCTCCCTGCCGTGACACACTGGTCTGTGTCTGGCTGGCGATCAAGTTTAAAGTGAAAAAAATATATATAAATATATACATGTCTCGCAAGCGAGCTAGCTCACCTTCTACACTGTTTGATGGGGTGCTCAAATCAAAAATACATAACTGTCAAGTTGATGGGTAATCAGGCAGATCCTGGATCACTCTCTTAGCAACTGTCAACGCGAATATTGAGACGACATCTAACGTTAGCTGTGAGGATCACTTAATGTTTTCTAAGCTGACATAAGGCCAATGCCTGTCTCTCACTAAAAGCGCTGGTTAGCGTTGTGGCTAACGTTAGCCAGACAGAAACAAGTTGACTATTAACAAGCAACGTGTCAACATATCACACACTTCCTATTTAGAGCTGGGTAAATGGGACCAAAATAACGCCAAGCATTGTATTTATGTTAAGCATCCGAGCCAGAATGACAAGTATCTAGGCTAATTATTAGCAAGCTAATGCTAGCTTAGCGAGTGTTTCTTCCTATGACCGCTCACTCGCAAACAGTAAGCTGACAAAAAATAAACAACTGGCCGTTTGCTGGACAAGCTGGTGTTATTGGTTGGTATTAGTGAAGCTAGCTGTCCGACTGACAATAAATTACTGACCTTACGAATACAGAATAAACTGCTGCAGGGCAGTCACACAAGTTAGCTGAGCGTTGTCAAACCAAACAACAGCGTTATAGCTGTTACCAGCTAACCTTGGCATGCAAGCTAATTAATATTAGCGAGCCTTGTTGTCGCCAGCTTACGCTTTTGCCAGCTCGACAGGATGGTAATGGGATTTCTTTGACAAACTACTAGCTTCGTTACACCACACGAATATAGTCTTTTTTTGGAGTGGGGCACAATTTTGTTAAAAATTGTGTTACAATTGACTAGTTTGTCTAGCTAACAGCTACCTAGCACGTTAACGCTAGCTAGCAAAAAGAAATGGCCTCTTGATACATTTTTAGACACAAAAAAACAGGAAAGCAGAGACGGGATTCGAGATATTTTCGCAACACTGAATCATAATTCCCCCTATGTTATTCTATATTGAACCATCTCGAAGGTTCAAAAGACTGTTGGATGAGATGTCACTGAAAAATTGTACCTTTTGGTATAATGTTGTTACCTATTTGTTCCAGTGTTGTAGTTGTAACAGACAGTGCACCAGCTCCTCTTTTCTCTCTCTAACCCTGCTACTTTCACATCAGCTGAGGGGCCTACAACTGCAATATACATCCGCCTGATTCATCCGCTTAGGGACTACTTAACGGTACTTCTCATTTTAACGCTAAGCTTTCGGCATCTGCTTGTTTTTAGAAAAACAATGTCACTGCGAGCACTGGGTATATTTCTCTGTAAACATATATATAAGCTAGCTGGTAAGGTCTTCAGACCAAAAGATGGAACTAACTTTTATTTGCGGGTATACAAACATCAGCGCAACACTGAAGTAACATTAGCTTGTCACAAATATGAAGTATCAGTCCGCTGGGTCGTGACCCCCTCCCCCTCCCCCCCTTTAATACACGCACATAAAACACTTACCTATAAATTAATTTGATTTGCATTACCTTTTTGTCATCACATCACACCAGTGTAACATATTTAACATAACATATTATCCATGAAAAAAACAGTCTTCTCTGCCGTTGAGTAGATATTGTTATTTCAGTTGCTTTTCAGTTGTCATGGTTACAGTTCTGCGTCCAAAAATGGCGTCCTTGCTCGAGGGGCAACTGTTTCAAATTAGTGGTCAGGGTCCACCTCCTCCAAAAGATTTTTTCCAACTTGTTATAACCAAAAATGAGGTAGAGTATTTTTTTATTGCATTCTATTTATAAAGTAGAGCCAGAAAGAATAACTAAATGTTGATAAAGTCCCTGTTTCAACTAAAAAAGTTAGTTAACCTTGCTGGGCTAATAATAGTGATATTTAACTACTTTGTTGGCTAATTTCAGGCACTTTGAGCTAAGATCTCTGTACCCTCTAATACATTTTTTACATGTCAAGCTGAATGATGTGAGGTAAATAGTATACTACAGGAATACAGTATATGACTTGTAAAATTAATGTTGCAGTGTGTTAAAATCATTATGCCTCTGTGTATCCTCTAACTGGTAATTTGTTATTCAAGATATTATTATTATCATTATTATTATTATTATACATAAATAGTATTTTGGATCCACATGACCATCAGTAGTCAATGCATTGTAAAGTTTTCCTAGTATTAAGTCAAAATATCACTCTGTCCTACAACTCTTTATTGTTGTCTAACTTGAGGTTATATTGAGATCATGGAAGATTTCTTTGCGACTTGAATGCCGGGGTGCTGCACCCAAGGAGCTGAAGACATCCCATCACGATTTCCTACATCAGAAAATGCCACAGCGTAAGGTTTCTTCACCACAATAGAAACCTATAACGATTATTTTCATTCTTAATTAATCTGACAATTTGCTTGATTAATAGATGTCTATGAAATGTCAAAAAATTTGAAAAATGCCTGACTTCTCCATATATCTTTTTTTGTTCATCCAACAGTCCTGAACCCAAAGATAATCAGTTTACTATCATGTATGACAAAGATAAGCATTAAATCATCACATATGAGAGGCTGAAACCAGCAAATACTTGGCATTTTTGATTTAAAAATTACTAAATAGTTGATTAATTTCTGCCAATCGATTAATCGTTGCATCTCTAAACCTAATTACTGCCCAGTAGCCTTACGTTATGTTCATGATGCTGAAAATCTTAACAATTGTTCTTCTTAAGTCTGTTTGAGAAGTGGTGCAGTAATGTTTAGGCTATTTGCTTTAAAGTAAATCTATCATTTGACAAAAAAAGCTTATTTGGTTTTTCAAGAAATTGATGTCCAGGTTGTACTTTCCCACATTTTATCTGCAGAACAAGTTGGTGCCATTTTTGGGCAGAGGATTCTCGAATATACAATATCTCTTTGTCAAGGAAAGTTTGATTACCTGGAGCGCTTACCTGACGACATGTTACTCAAAATCCTGTCCTACCTGGAGCTGAAAGATATAACACAGCTGGCACAGACCTCACATAGATTCAGAAAGGTGAGAAACTCGAGTACAGTGCTGTTTATATTAACCTAACACAGTCACATCCAGTAAAACTGTTTTTGTTTAAAGAATGATATTCCTTAACAGTCAGGTGATGCAAAAAGAGTTTGTTAGTTTCTATTTTGCGCTGTCTACAGCATAAGTGTAGTACATTTGTGTACACTGACATCCAGACCTCCATTTTGTTTTGTTTTGTTGTGCTGTGCTCTGATTGGACGGTACCAGCTCTGCAATTCTGAGAAGTTTTGGGAGCAGATTGTGAGGAATCGCTGTCCTGAGTTCACCAGTGACATGGATGGCATAGCCAATGCTATGGGTTGGAGGAGGATCTATTTTACCTTCTTCCACACCAGCGGCAGGAAGGAGCAGCAGTGAAGCAACCAAACAGTTTAATTACTGTTCTGATACAATTGAAATATAAATGTGTTGACAGTCAGATAGTCAGTATTAATTTTGCCCTTTGTGAAACAATAGGCAGTATTTTCAGTGATGTTTTGTGAGTGCTCAAGTTTCAGATTTAGTGTTAAAATACCAAATGATCTTTAAAACAGATCAGTATTATCCTATTACTTTGACATGTAATGTCACTAATATTCAATACGTAGAAACAATTCCCTGCAAATTAAATATGTTGCAAAGAGTGTACATTGTGATCATCACTGTCACATTAACAAATTATATTTATATTATTTAGTGTCCCATATGGTTCCTTCAATCATAAACTCTTAAAGCATACATTTGGAGAACCTATGACAAAAAAAAATATTAAACACTTCAACAACTGGAGTGTTGCTGACATCATATCAAGGTCAATGGTCATTTTCACCATATACTTCCTGTTTACATTTGCCAGTGAATTGTTCTTGCGCCCTCTGCTGAAGACCCTCAACACTCAGCGCTGCCTCAGCCCTACAGCCAGCCCAGTTACTGTGACAGTCTGTGCTTTGTTCGCTTTTGCAGCCAGCAGAGGGAGCAACATGGCAATGAAAACTAGAGTCAGATGATGGGAGGAGGAGGAGGATCAAGCAAATAAACCCTTGGGTAACGTGTGCAAAACAAGTGCTGTAATTCTGGTTACCATGACCAGGCCTTAAGACCACAACACACTTATTCTGGAGTATTGTGATTGTACAAATACGTCTTTAAGGGCATCTGCCACACGGGTCTTACTTCACCTGAAACCTGTACAAGCAAGCTACAGTAACATAAGACAAAGGTATGCACTGTTTTTTCTGTTTCTAAAAAGGTACCTTAGTGGATCACAGACAACATATGGTACAATAAATGTAAACAAAAGCAGCTATATACTATAGTAATGTCCTTATTTCTTTTATAGCTGCTGTCGCAAAAAGAACTGCAACACAGACACATAAAACATAAAGCATTCCATTGTCCTGTGTTAACAACAAGAAAAAGATGTTTTACAGCACATGTTAAAATGCCGCCATTTTCCATAAGCAATAAGACTCCCCTTAAAATTAAATATTCTTCTGCTCAAAGGATAGCTGGGTGTTTGAGTGATCTGACATGACCGCATGCAGCCCTGACTGGTAGGTACTATTGCCTATTATTAGCCTCTGAACACTGGATACCGCCTTCTCAGCTGAGTCTGGTTGAGGAGGAAAAATATTCATTACGTAACAATAAAGGATCTGTCTCCCAGACCCACTTCCTGAATACCACAGCAGCAACTAGGCCTCAAACTGAGGCAGAGCGGAAGCCTCATCCATTTATTTGTTGGAGCAGTGTAGAGCAGTGCCGGTTGTTTTCTGCTTATCCCTTGCCTCCACACATTCACCACGCCACCCCTCCTTCTCAGCTCCTCTTTGTGGGTCAGTGATGCAGCGGGAGTGACGCAGCAGTGGCAGCAGCCTCCAGAAGGCAACTATACACAGCAATAAGAGGAACAGGGAACTTTTGCCAGAACTATAGTCCACAGACAGCTACCAGACAACTGTGAAGAGGGAAGATGGTAAAGGCCTAATCTAGGCCAAAAGGGAGAACGGGAGCCGGGTAGTCACTCTGCTTTCCTCCTCCAAACAAACACCAGAGAGACTTCCACAGCGGCAGAGACAGGCCCAGCAAGACCTTCCGCACAGACACATTTTGGTAGGCAACTCAAAGTATGAGTGCTTGTTATGGTAGCAACATAAAAGCTACTAGGGATGAGTGTCATTGTATGCTAAGAGTGTGAATGCTTTGAGAATGAGGATGAGGCCTACTCAGCCTTGTACTGCTGTTTTGCCTCCCTGCAGATCAGCGTCCCCACAGGCTGCAGCTGAGTATCAGACACACAGAGGCTTGTATACTTTGTCCTGTGGTTTTGGACTCATCCTAGCTGTGGTACTAAGTGTAGGTGACAAAGTGCTGCTTACATAATACTTGATAGGCTCCACTGAATAAAATAACAAATCCGCAATGGTATGAAGTGGTATACAGACTAATATCAACTTTCAGTCCGAGCAATGGATTTTACTTTCATTTGCAGTTTTGATTCCAATTTAGCTTCAGATCATTTTTGTATGTGAATTTTTTAAACTTAGCAATTTCTCCATTCTTTAATCAATCTAAATATCAATTCCCAGTCCTTTAAAATATCCTTATAAATATAAAGTATGCCAATTAATGACAGCCTAGGCAGTTAAATGGCACAATGGTTAAAATGGTTTTAATAACATTTAAGACTTAAAAAAAGATTAAAAAGCATTATTTTATTGATTTACCAGATGCATTTCAGCCTACAGCCATCCATCAGGTATACAGCACATACTGTACATATACATAAGAGATTTTTTTTATGTTGGAAGACAAAACCTGCATTCACTTCATGTCGTTGGCACTGAAGTTACTGAGGAAGACTTGAGATGAGGAGACAAAAAAGCTAAAAAAAACAAACCAAACTGTTATTTTGCTTTAAAAAGGCACTGCTCTTCCTGACCTAAATACTTAAGTCACCGCAAAGTGCTGTACGATGCAGTTGAATGGTGGCTACAAGAACACCCCAAATAAGTCAAGGAAAGACCTCCGACTTCTCTCTTTCAATATAAGGCCAATATTTTTTGTCCAAAAGAAGTTAGGATCTTAAAAGTCATTTTCATTTCTTCTAATGTGTGTCTCTGAAGTGAATTTGAAAACTAGAGTTCCATGAAGTTGATATTTTTGACTGACAGGAGTCTTAGTAAATCAGTCAGCTGGTCAGTGGTTGCTGCACTTCAGCCAGGCTCCCCCCTTGTTCTCCACATTTAGCTGTTAGCACTTAGCTGTTCTGGCTCCAGTTATAGAAGGTATGCACTGAAGTCATAGAAGACACCACCACTGAGTGGCCAAACACACCAACAGGTGGCTGCTATGAATGGACAGAGCTGCAATACCAAGAGGAAAAATATCTTGAAAAGGTAAAGGCCATCAAAAGATCAAGAATGATCTGTATGATGTAAGGGACACTCAGTGGTGTGTGGGTGTTGATATTGAGGCTTCTGACACATATGTGTACGTATTTATATGTCACTCAACACCTTGTCACAAACAAAATATGAATGGATGTAGACACACAGTCCCATTTTACAGCAGGATTTCTCAGGCCTAATCAACTATGAGGACATCAAAGGATCTCCTTGCTGTCTGTGGGCAAGTTTGTAAAAATAGTTTCATTCAGAAAAACATGAGCTTGACACGTACCCTTAGAGAGTACCACTTCATGTTGCTTCTCATCTCTTTAACCTTTGTTAACCCTTAAGCTATCTCTGAATTTGTTTTTACAGTTGATTGTTCATGTAAATGCGTTATGGCAGGTGCTGAATGTTGAGTGTTTGCCACACCCAGCAACCAATAAATACAACACCAGAATATCCTTCAAAAACAGGCGTGAAACCACAGATTTTGAATCCATTTTCTTTAAGTGGACTATGTTCCTCACATTTAAATATTGTGTCTAATGTTGGTGCAAGTGCTCCTCATTTCCATTTCTGAAACGGGATTTTATACCTTTCAATATGGGAATAATGGATATGCTGTATTTGATGCAATAAATGTGTGCAACATAACCTTCTTGGCATTTATTAATACATTGTTGATGTAATACTGCAATTACTGTAGTACAACATTATGATTTTCTTGTTCCAAATTGCTTAACCTAGTGGATGCTTTTACTGTTTCTTAAATGCAGCATTTACATGTATAAACCTTGAAAAAGGCTGAAACACTATGGAAAAATCAATAAAATAAAACTATAAAACTAATAAATATTTTCTCCCAAAATTGTGCCTCATTAAACTGCAAGTACTAAAGCGCTAAAGAGCACCTTTTGGGTACCTTTACTTTATAGTCTTTTTTTTGTTTGTTTATCCCGACTCTGTGGAAAAGTTTATATTATATCTCTGAGAGGAATTTTGGCTGTTGCACGTAAAAATTTTGTGTGCAGTTTTTAAAAGCCTTGAAGGCTCAATCCATCATCCTTATGTAAACAAAAAGGTAGCACCATCACCAAACCCCTCAACAAAGGATTAGAACCTGATCCACTCTCAAATGGATTGACAGTTATTTTAATACAGATAACAACTAAATCTAAGTTTTTAATGTTTTCTTTTGCTTTTACAAGTTTGTTTACATGAGTAATTTACACAGCAGCAAAGCAGGTCAATATCTATAAAACCTGTCACTTATGAACATGAATATACACTATCTATAACTTATATAGTCAAAAAAAGGTCAGTAAAGAGTTATGATTAACTCCCTGACAAGCTGATACACCAGCTGCTATTTGGGCTAATGTTGTGGTCTTCAAGGAAGAAGGTCTTACTGTCAGCACCAAAAATAGACTGAGCTTTTGTTTACTTGTGTTTTCATGAAACCACAATAACGTGTTTTACTCAACACAGAAAAGGGAAGGGGTCAATACAACAGCTTTGATTCTTGGTGATTATTGAGCGTAAGAGACGAAAGCACAAACGAATAGCACATTTCCTTCCTTCCGCGCGATGAGTGAGTGCATACATAATGATATGGCACCTGCTACTTTCTCATGTGAAATCAACAGGACATAAAATGAAACGGCTTTGAAACTAGTTCAAAGCAGGTCATGGCCAGCATGAGCTGAAGACCTACACAGTCATATGACCCTCCACTCAGTTGTGTAAATAAAAGAGCTGCTTCCGTCCTCAGAGGCTTGCGAGAGGCTCAGAGTGCCATGCCGGGTTCAGCTTCCTCCCCTCCCCCTCGTCTGCAGTGCTGACGCATCTGCTGCTTTTGCATCAATCAGCAGCCTCTATATAGGTATACCCAGAGTCCCCGCTGATAGCAGGAATCGCTTTTTCCCCTCAGCCTTGCATTCAGTTTGCATGCTGCAATACTGTGAAAAAGCATTGATGAATATCTGTCCTTTTATTGCTGTAATACACAACAGGACAGTAGTCACTGCTATCTCTCGTGTTCTGCATTACCTAACCACAGTGACTGCGTAAGCGCGGACGAAAGGGCTTTGCTGTAATATATTGCTGCACAGACTGAGACTGTGCACAAGCATGAAACAGATGGTGTGGCGTTATGCATTCAAGGTGCATCTTGTTTCTATGAGAGATCGTTTTGTTTCATGCAAAAGACGGGGTTTTTTTTGGTCAACATCGAGATGCATCGGGATCTGGCTGGTGTGGTTCTGGGGAGATTTAATACGGCATTTATGTACACAGAGCAGAGGACTCCTGCTACCAGCAATGCAGCTGAGCGTTTTCTCTGGCTGTTGCATGGAGTACAGAGCTGGTGCGTGATGTAGCACTCAGCATCTCTCCGCTCTCCCTTCAGCCCTCTGCCATGCTTAATAAAAGTTGCCGTTTCCTGCTCAGTGGCTCCAGAGCGAACGCTTCAATTGCCCAGCTAGCACAAAGGCAGAGCCACTCTCCAGTCTAGATACATGCTGTATAAACTGTGAGTCCTTCTTATAGCTGTAGCAGAGCAGAAGAGGTACAGCCAGAGGAGGGCAGGGCAGATCTAGCCCAGGACCTGGGCTGCATGGATAGAGGCGAAGGACGTTGGAGCTGGATGTCATCTGCACACAGAGAGGGAGGGAGAGGAAGAAAGACGTCAGAAAAGCTCTGCTTCTGTCAACACCATTGATCAGCGACCATCATAGAAGAAAAAACTACTTTCGCCTTGCTCTGATGAAACTGTTTCTCATGTATAGTAGTGCATATTGAGGGTTGTAGAAAAGGGATACTGCATGACACTGTTTCCTGTTCGCCTGCATCATTTTCTCTGATATTCTAAGGTATGTTTTGCATGGTTTCCCTCAATTTACAACCTGTTTTTTTTTGCGGAAGTACGCTTTGCAGAGATGCGTGAAGTGGCTTTTGCTTTGACATTTCGTTCTTTGTTTGACAAGACTGTCTGTATACTATACTGTCATTTCTTGGTTTGTGGTTTGGTATGAGGGGATTTTATTTACAGACTTAAAAGATTTCACATGAGCTTTCAAGGTAAAGTTAGGTTGGGTGTGGCAAAATCATAAGCACTGATGACAAATTCAAAATTTCCGCTCAGCATGTGGTGCCAATAAACCACAACAATTGGTAGAATTGTGAAATGATTGTGAGATGTCAAGATGAAACTGTTTCTATAAACAGCAGAAACACTGAAATTAGTACTAAAGCCATGGTACGTCACTTGCTGTTTTGAGATGAGAAAGTCCTTTGGGTAGCATCTCTGCTGCAGACAAAGACACTCAGACCACAACACATACACAAAGTTTATTCAAGACAAAGGCAAGCCTCAATTGCTCTGTAAGCTGCTGTGTGTTGCAGGTTCTCAGAAAGGGCAGGATGTTTGTGGGAGAAAGGCGACCGAATAACTGGACAGCTAATACAGTCACTTGCCATCCAGCTGAATCCCAATAAATGCTGCGCCATAGCATGTTGCCATGACAACGGAGGCCTGTATGAGAAAGGAGGCAGGAGGCTGGTTGCATTTACAGCAATATAAGAGCCTTTACAGAACGGCGGCCATATTGTATTTGTCGCACACAACACAAAATCGGAAATGAATGAAAAAACAAATTAAATGATACGACTAAAAAATTACCTGAACCTCATTTCAGTAGACAAAAAATACAGTAATTTTATTACATTTAGAATACTGTTTTTAAAACCAGGTTGCAGCTGATGTGTAATGTCCAGGATAAAGTTTTGCAAAACACGAAACAAAATTAGATATGACATTGAACTGGCATTAATTTAATATGAGTTGACACTATATTTACAATATAATTTGCACAGTTCAATCAGGATATGGATCACGACAAACTAAGCCTCTTGTTTTCAACTGCACGCAAGAGAGAGAGATACTAAGTATAGAAGCGTCGCCTCCAGAGTAGCAGTTGCCACGATCTCACGCTGATTTGCACAGTCACAGTATGACTAACACTGCAAACGTAAACAAAAGATGATAAAAATAACAATAATGTAAAGCAGGAACTTCTGTGTGAGCTTCAGCTGGATATTTAAATAACGTTGATTCTGGTGTGATGATTCATCACTTAGAAGAGCAGCAAGTGTGTTTTAGCAGGTGCAGTCAGCAGTCTGCGTGAGACGTGCCAAGTGTTTCAGTGCAGACTGACTCAGACATGAGTGGGCCACAGTATGAACGCCATGCTGTTTGATACATCCTCTTCCAAACTGACGATGAATGAAATGTAACTCGCTCTAAAAGTTACAGATTGCGGATCATTTCAGTTTACTGTAACAATCGAGATAATCCACAAATGCTGCTTCATCAATATAGAAAAACTATGCCAAGAAATCTGTTTTGCCTTTATAAACAATGCAGCCGTGTGTTCAAGTGAGCAACAGGAAGACGCGTATACTTAATATATAGTATTACAATAATATTAGCAAATTAACTCCTTTGAAAAAGCAAAAGCATATCAATATTTCTACTTTTCACAGCAATGACTATTGTACGTATGTGCTACATTAAATTATCTCAATGTTCCTCTCTTGCTGCCACCCCTCTCATGAGGCGTTCATTAACGGTTTCCTGTAGTTAGTTGACAACAATATGTGAGACAAGTGAAAGGATGCTTCCACCGCCGACTAACAGAGACAACTGAAGCAGAGAGTATGCAACCACCAGTGCATAACTGTCTGCATGTTATTTTCATATTGACAAAAATAAGACTGTCATCATGACAACTGTACAAACAGACCTAGTGCAGAGCTGTAGGTGGCACACTGAATGAATTACTGCCCAAACTGAATTATCAGTAGGAATAATGGAAAAAAAAGCTATGACAAATGAGTCATATCACATTTTAGCAGGTGCAGGACAAGACCTCCCTTGTATTTAGAGTACTGCTGGGTTTTTTTTTTTTAAAGATGAGAGTCTAACCAACCTGAACGTACTTAGGTTGTTTATAACACAAAATTGTATATATGGAAATGGCAGAAAATGGCGGCAAATATTTGGTCAAAAATCTTATATATATAAATTTATTATATCTATATCTATCTATATATATTTTTCATTAATATTATAAATTTAGTCTGACCTTTTGACTTAAATCTATTATTCAATATTTTTAAGAGGCAGCAAGGGACACCTTCCCCTGGGTCTTTTCTACTGCTACCTGTTGACCACTAAGCAGCTCCCTCGCAGCATGTTGACAGTTTTAATGTCCGTTCTGCTTTCCTTTTCACAAATTTCCTGACAGCTGGAATTTAAACCCATTCCTCAATGCAATCATAGCCCAACATCTTAGCACTGACAACTGATTAACAACTGTTATTGAAATATCAACAGAAAGGTATTTTCATTGCAATATTTCATCAGCGAGGTCTGTCTGAGATAAACTTTTAAATATGTCTAATTTAGCCTTTGTTTATATCCCACTGACATGTAACATCTCTTCTACATAATAAAACCAGATAAGACAGCTTCATCAAATTTATAGTACTACTACAGAAAGAAACAAGAATTGGAAAAGGGGAGAACAAAATACCAGAAATCACTTTTGAAAAAGAGGATAGTGGCACAAGCCTTCATACATTTCTCTTAAACTCTTTGACTTAAACTCAATACTACTTTATATTTCAAACCTTATAAAGGTATTTGATGAAACACGACGGAGATCATGATCGCTTTTTTCTTACCAATCTACATCAGGTCTACATGACTCACCAGAACCGTTGCCACTGGAACTTATCTGTCAGGACATTACTGCCATCTAGTGTTCAAACACTAAAAGAGCCAAATTATTTTCAAATATGGAAAGTGCACCTTCTGTACCTTCTGAATTTCTATAACAATACTTTCACTTTTGTAAAACTCTGATGTAATAAATTCTTCTATTTTTGTCTTTAGATGACTGTGGTGTCTCCCTGCACTCAGAACCTGATGGATAGTTCTCACCCTCACACCGTGCTAAGCAAGCTCAATGAGCAGCGCTCACAAGGCCTTTTCTGCGATGTAACCATTGTGGTGGAGGATGTTAAGTTTCGGGCCCACAAGAACATCCTGGCAGCCTGCAGTGGTTACTTCAGAAGTGCTCTGACAACTCCTGAGACATGGAGCTCCAGTCAAGTGCTGGAGTTGATGGACCTGAAGTCTGAGGTGTTCGCTAGTATCCTCAACTTTATCTACTGCTCGAAGGTGACATCACCTGCTGCAAAGGACACAGGGGGCCTAGTGGCAGCGGGAAAAAGACTTGGTATTCCTTTCTTGGAGAAGCTTGCAGAACAAGAGAAACTAGACTCAGGCATAACTCAAAACCTACCCGAATATGTTAATTCCACAGACTCCAGCGCAGCCCCAGTGCCTACAAAAACAAAGAAGGAAGCCCCCAGGCCCGAGGAGATAGACAGTGCCAGAGGGCCACGCATCACCAATGCCTTCTCCATCAATGAAGTGTGCCCTGGGAACAATCCTTTCACCCCTCTGGTTCAAACCAATGGTGAGAGGCAGTCACCAGATGTGGGGCAGCTCCCAGCAAGTTGCCCTACAACCTCCTGCCTCAACGGGAACAATGAGACCACCCAGGCCCTCTCAGAGCACTCATATGCAGTAAGCCAAGCCACTGAAGAAAAAGATAACAGTCAGTGGGACAACAAGAAAGTCTGTAAGCCAGCAATATCACAGCCAAAGCAACTCATGTACCGGAATGCAGGCCCGCTTAAAAAGCGCCACAGGCTGAGAGGCACTTTGTGTAGAAATATACTTCCAGCACCAGCTGAACCACACACAGATAAACCAAATACTGTCACCCCCATATTAGCTGATGGTGCAACGGCAGCACCTGTTGCAGTCATGACACCACCTCCACTTTTTTCAGAGGCAGAAACAGACAAGCGTATAGACACAGTGCTTCCAGTGGCAACTGACAATGTCCAAATGGACTTAGATCCGCCAACTCTTTCTCCTCACACAGAAGACAGCATCTCAATCTATGGATGTGACCACTGTCCAGAGATATTCACAAATAAAGCTCTTCTCACCATTCACTCAGAGGTGCATAAAAAGCGCTTTGTTAGTCATTTGTTTTGCAAGTTTTGTCACAGAAAGTTCATACATCTCAAACGGCTGCGCAACCATGAGCAGATCTGTCCCAAGCCTGTGAGAGGCCCACCTAAACTAGATACCAGTGACATATCGGCCAGAGAGGTGGACCTCCATTCAGGTGACACGCCGCACATGGAGAACATCATGACACAGCTTCCCTCTGCTGACCTCTCTGCCCCTTACAGTCCAGAGCCTCTTCAAATGGACCAATCAGAGCCTCCGCAGGAGGAGAAGACAATAAAGCCAGGTGGTAGTCAGAAGAGATACAACTGCAGTGTGTGTAAACGAGTGTATGTCACCCTATCCAGTCTGAAGCGGCACGAGAATGTACATTCCTGGCAGAGGGCCTATCCCTGTCATTATTGTAATAAAGTGTTTGCTTTGGCAGAGTACCGTACCAAGCATGAACTCTGGCACACGGGTGAACGCCGCTATCAGTGCATTTTCTGCCTGGAGACCTTCATGACTTACTATATCTTAAAGAACCATCAGAAGTCTTTTCATGGCATTGATCCCACACTAGCTGTGAAGAAAAAATCGGCCAATGGTGGGCTGAAAGCCAGTGTTTATCCAATCAAACTTTACAGGCTCCTGCCCATGAAGTTTAGAAAGAGAAAATACAAGACATATAGCGAGACATATTCAGAGACTGGTGAAAGAGGCGATCAAGCTCCATCAGATAGCAACTCTCCTATCCCTCCATTTGAAAAAAATGGTATGATCAGCTACCCTGACACTGTTCCATTCCCTCTGACATTCATGGCAACGACTAAGACAGTGTCCCCTGTCATGCCTCGTATCAGCTTTGACAAACCATGTGACCAAGATACTGACCAAAGTTTGAACGCTGAATTGGAAAGCTGTCACCAGAGAGGCACAAGAAAAGAGGCTGAGCATAGAGGGTCACCCTTCAACTATAACAGTACCTTCTCTCTGCAACCTGACACAGATTCTCCTGCAGGAGGTCAGAAAGATGATCCTCTCGATCTGATTAGCTCACAGCACATCAGTCATAATGTGCCATTCTTAAACTCTTTGAACACTGTTAAAAAGCTGGGTGAGTTATCAGCTTCTGCAAAAAGAGTTGAGGATATGACCAAGGAGATACTCCAGTCAAGCACTGAGAAACTAGTACTTGATAAAAAGGTGGGGGCAAAGACGGAGACGTATTTTGCCAAACCTGCATGCCCTGGTCCATCAGCGGATGGTGACACAATGCCTCTCTGCCAGATAACAGTGAAAATAGGCAATGAAGCCATCATCCGCCGCAGAATCAAAGGATCCAAGCTCTTCCCAAGAAAGAAAAGGAGAGTCAGAGAACTGAGCGAAGTGGAAAGTCAACAGTCTCCAGTACGGGACAACTCGGAGAGCCCCAGGCTCCGCCTCAGACCAGAAGTTCCTGCCGCTACAGCCCCTGAGACATATGATGATCCCAATGACTGTGACACAGCTGATAAGCTCTGGCGTCCCTACTATTCTTACAAAGCTAAAAAGAAGACAAAGAAGCTGAGATTCAAGCACAGAAAAGCTCTGTTTCACCGTTATCCTGAAACATCTGTAGATAGAGCTGCTGACAGTGAGGCCCAACTTGACAGCTGGCGGACAGAAGAGAGTATCTCAGGTGGTAGTGGAGAGTTGAAGCGTAGTCTTAGCAGGAACTGTAGCCCGAGGGCCACCTACAACTGTGACATCTGTGACAGCTCTTTTATCACAGAGACTGGTTTGAGAGCACACATTATTGGTTCCCACCCATGTTTCTGCCGGACTTGTGGTAAACAAGGTCCCCCGGGTGAGGCACCTGCCGGCAGTGATTACATCTGCAACAGCTGTATGGAGAGCGGCTCCTGCTTTGATAATACACCCCGGAGCCCCAACCCAGAGAAGAAGTATCGCTGCTCCTTCTGTCCCCAGCGTTTTCTCTATCTTGCCACCAAGAGAAGCCATGAGAAAAAACACCAGGAGACAATGGAGGAGGGATACAATTATGACAACTTCATACCATGTTCTAAATACTCAGCACATCTGAGTGAAGATGATAAACAAGACTTTATCAAAACAGAGGAAACTGACAATCAAGAGAGTACTGACATGAAAGGTGAGAAGGTGGAAGGAGGACATTTTTCCTTGGATAAAATTAAACCTAAAATTGAGGATACAACTGACTTTATGTCTTTGACTCCATACCAGGAGATGTCATTTTCCAACATTAAAAGTCCATTATCGCCCTGCAGTGACCGACTGTTCTCTCTGACACCCTCAAAGATGAAACACAAAATGGCCAAAAAACGAATCAATGCAATGCATTCTATGCATCTCACTTCAAAAAAACAAGCCTGTGACAGAGACAGCGATAGCAACAAGGACAGTTTGTCGGGGTCAAGAACAAACAGTCACAATGATCGCGAGAAGTCCTGTAAACTGTCAAGGAGAAATGACTCTGACTCTAAAGGTACCCACATTTCTATACACAAGCCAGAGAAATGGGTGTGCAAAGAGGAGCCATTCTTTTAAAGCCCCCGGAGGACGGCAGCCAGCTGTAGGCAAAAGAGAAAATGAATGAAACTTGACTTTGAGCCACTGCTTTGATTTGTAAATGTAAGAGTTGTAATGTTGTCTTTGTAGCAGAGCTCAATAAAATGTTCCTACAGGACAACAAACACTGAACACGAGGATCTTATGTCGGTTAAAGCTGTAATATCTTCCCTCCTAAACTCAACTGACTGAGTGATTTTTCACCTTTGTAGAAGATATTTTTTGGATAATATAGGACCTTCTGACACAGACTGTACTTTTTTCCATTGTCTATGCATATAAGGCAGACTCAGTGACATGACTGTAACATCAAGAAAAGAAATAAATGTTACTTCAGAGTAGTAATTCATGATTTAAAATGATGTGTAATTTCAGAACAGGGGTGGCAACACCTTCACTTTTTAATATATGTATGAGGAAAACAATATGAGTCCTGCAACTGTCACATTTCTGAGTCTTCCGTTCAGTTAACTGGACATGGTGAGTTGCACTTTATAGTTAGACTATGCTAATCTGTTGGTTAAATACTTTGATAATTCAATTAAAATTCTAAGCATCATTGTTATAATTCTAATTTCTACCACATGGCACCATTGAGGTTACAGTTAATACTTTTGTGTGTTTAATATGTATAAAACCTGTCAAACTATTTAAATAAATATTGTTGATATTCTAAACAGTTGCATCCTGTCTTCCTTTAGCCATATCTTAGCCATATCTTTAGCTAAAGATATGGTATCAACCACTGACCACTGACCAACATAACATACAGGAACACTGATATTCTGATACTGACGCCAACAGTAAGATTTTAACAGTCATATTGGTTCAAAATCTGTTCCACAGCAAACAATTTCCTAAATATAAAGCCACATGGTGGTCATCTGCTCCTTCTGGTCCTTCAGGGACCAGCAGCCTTTCTGAGAAGTTCATTCATTCAATTCTCCGCACATATCTGAATCTAGAGTTTGGCCTCAAGATATGATCTCCAGATGTTCCTGACTTCCTTTCTACTTTCTAAGACTGGGTTTTGCGAAGTAACAGGTGGATCATACGTTTTGGTACATCTCAGCAGTCTGATTATGCCATGGAGGCAACATTTTCCCTGTATCTGTATCTGCCATTTAATAAGGGATGACTACCTATTAAAGCTGTGGCTGCAACAATTCAAGTCGTGTTATTTGTACTATTCCAGATAAAAGTGGAAACATTTCATTTTTACTTTTTCTGTGAGCCAGTTATAATCTTGAGATAAGTAAAGATTAGTTGCACTAAATGTAAAGTAAAATCTTCATATTGTAATAGTATAGTGCGAAACAAACATATGTTTGCATGCAATCACTTCAGTACACAAAAGGGCACATGCTATCTATGCTGTACAGTAGCTGCTAATGTGCTTTCATAAAATATGAGATACAAATGTAAAATAGAACGTATGATGACCAGCCAGTTTTACATATTTTCATTGTTGTAACACACATGTTAAAGATAGGATTCCTGGTCACAAAATAAGATTTTCCTTACATGGACTGAATGACTATATTAAAAAACAAGATTTGATAAAGATATAAAATATTACATAATTCATCCAGTTAATAGCCTGAATGTGACCAAACGTTGAAGGTAGACAGTAGAGAATTGTGTGACATTTGTGTGTACAGTTAAAAAGTCACTCCATCAGCTGTCACATGCCTCTGAGTTAACGGTAAGTGTAAATTAATAACACAGAAACACATCTAGATTAGATGTTCACAGTGTCTAGGTGTTGGGGACTAGTATGTGGTACTGGTTGTAAAAGTTAATAGTTACAGTACCTGACTGCGCCTCCAGGCTCCCTGTCACTATCAGTGATGAGGATCAGGCCTGTGTTTCCACTCAAACAAAGGCAACATCACCTTGAAAGACAGAAGACAACAAAGGATGTCAATCCTGAAATATTATATTTGGGAAACACTGTTCAAAATGACTAAAATTTAACTGATAATTTAAGCATTCATGTTCACCAGGAAAGCCTATTGTAAGTACCGTATCTTCCCATGCATAATAATACAAAAAATCTGAAACCCTGCTATGACACAATCATTATTTTATAATCATAATCTGTTCAATGTAAATGTCACTGATAAATGATACAAATGGGTATAATCTTGTTGCCAAACGCAAATATGTTGGAAATAACAACTACAATGGATGCTAACATCATTTTTAGTAGCACATCATGCTCTTTTAAACTTCTGGGTTTTTTTATATAGGTTGAAATGCACTTTAAAAAGTGGATATTAGCCTGCTAACTTTTAAGAGTGCTAATAGACTAACTAGCTGTCATGTGCTTGCAAAAATTAAACATTTTGTGTGCATTTGTTTCTAATTAATCCATGCGTTTTTAGAGCGCGGTGTGTTTTTGCAGTGTGGTTCAAAAGTGAAAACGTTTTAATCAATTCTTCGTGGTTTCAGCAATCTTAAAACTGTGTGCGCCAACAAACACGGACAGGTTGAAGCGCTGGTATTTAAGATTAGCTGGCTAAAATAGCTCCACAAGTTAAATTAGGTTCTCCGCCAAGTGTTGCCGCTGTTCCGTTCTGAGCAACCCAGCAGGGAGACATTAAAGCCCGTTTAAAACTCACACCGTCTCCAGACTGAAGTGCTAGCCAGGCAAAAGGGGCTCGACTTTTGAGGAAGCTTGATCCAAACGTTTTGAGGCACCAGTGTGTACAGAGCCTGACGTGACGCGGCAGTGGGGCTGTCTTTCCTCTACTCTGCCTGCATTCATAAACGGATATGATCAACCAGCGCTGAAAGCACCGGAGCAGCGACCACAGTCAGCTCGGACCATGGCGGAAGAGGACGACGCGGGGATTCGGATTTTACAGAGCCTGCGGGGGAAAATATGTAAGTTTTGACTAGCGAGCCGATGTTTTCCGTCTCTCACAGGAGGGGGGAGGTTGGGAGAAGAGGCGAGCGGCGACAGGGGAAGCCGGAGGGGCGCGGTGTGCTACCAACAGCCGACCGTGTGGAGGCAGAGACAGCCAGTTCATCTGGTCGGTCTGCTGGCTGTTGGTTAACGTCAACTTAGCTTAGCTTGCTAGCAGCAGCTACTAGCTGTGAGCTTTCATTCATGGAGCAGCGCTACTCGACCAACAACGAAGCTGTACGAGCAGACTGGGTGTTTTTAATTGTGTATTAGAAATGTTAACGTTTTTAAAAAAAATCGTGGGCGTTTTGTGTATACTTCAGCTTTCCTTGTAAGCTAAGTTAACGTTGGGTGGCAAAACAGGCTAGCAGTCCATCGTCACTAACCCATTCAGGCATCTGACAGTCAAGTAGTTAATTTCAGTGACAATGTGAAGTTATCACATAGGTTAACGCGTATAAAAATCGTCTCAGGTAGCAAAACAAGAGTTTATAACGCTTCCTACTCGAGTTATTTCAGTCAGACATACCCAGCGTTAAATATAAAGCAGTATCTATATCACTGCTGTCAATCATCGCACATAATATCACACTGGTATGTTGGCTGATGGGTGAGGAAGTGACCAACCTGATGATCTGACTTCAATATCATCACATAGCTGCACAGTTTCCCTTCAGGTCTCTGAATTATAGTCTCTGACCAGCATGTGGAGGCGGCCCTCAAGATATTTTTAAATACAATTAGCCAGTATCATCACTGATTAAAGGTCACTATTGGAATATGGTTGTCTCATTGCATCTAATGGAAACACTGGCCTAAACTCAAATACTTTACAAGCCAGTTTCCTCATCCTCATTCACAGGCTGGGTTGTGTGCCAGTGTTTTGAATGTGTAATTGGTGTTTTTTTTTGACCAATTAATTTAAATTTAAGCTGTGTAAGGCTGCTTTTCTTTCAAACATTTCATCCAGAGATTCAAAACACTTCAGCAGTACCGGTTTCTGTAATGCGCTTTTACTCAACCGATAACTGGATGTCCAAAAAGTTGCAGTTTTGTGTATTACACTGTTAAAACATATCCACTGGTCTACACCACTGTGGCAGTATCTTTCCTGTGATGGTATCACAAGTAATAGATTCTGGTTACGAATACATTTGCCATAGTGTTATTGCTTCATCTTCATCAAGATGGAAAAAAAGTAAAAGTTCTGTGTGTCAATCTTCAAGAGAAACCAGTTTAAAAATGTGCTTTTATTTTCAGTTTATATGAAAAGGGGGAAAAAGCACAAAACTTTGCACTGGGAACACATTTTATTAGTGTAAAGTGGCTGTTGACCTACTTTACACAAATTGATAAACAGATATCTTGACAAGCTAGAAGTGTTTGGCTCTGTATTTACTGTCAGGTGAATATAGGCTAAATAGTACGAAAGGCTCGTATGCATAGGCACACAATAGGAAAACAAATGTCAGTTTCACTACTATGAATTAATGAGAAAACGGTAAGCAGAACAAAATAGAGGAACTATAATGGCATGTAACTCACTTTGCAGTCTTGCGAAACTCCATTCTTCCTCGTTGACGCTTTGTCCTTTTTCCTTTAGCCTACATCAATGGAGGTGGCATTCTGTAAAGATGTATTCTTTTCTAATAAGCATGGCCAGTGTATTTTTATAGATGTATTCCCTTATTTGTCACATTATTACGATAGATTTGGGGAAAACCCAATAGGCGAAATATCTAAATAGTCAGCAGTTAAATCAGATATTGTTGAAGCATACTCTCTGACCTTTAGGTCATGGTTTTCACCGGGTGATGTGCTTCTGTTTTAGTGGAAATGTTATTGAAGAGAAGAGTTGGCTGTAGGTTTGGTAAGCCGTAGTGAACAGTATGTGTTTGTGTCTGTGTGCATATGTGCTTGTGCGCTCTACTCCCACCAGGTCATCCTGGTCCGAGCTTAGCGACAACTCGGCTGTTTTTACTGGTCATTCTTAAGATTAGCCATACACCATTATTAATAGCCTGTTAAATACCTGATCTCGGTGGTGGCTTTTCTTAATTAGGACTCCACCTGAGCTTAGGCTACCTGTTCAATGCTAAAGGACTAATTTAGACCACTGTGTGTCCCACTAATCCTCTGGTCCAAATCTGACTCGTTGTGAAGATATTGATAGTGCTGTATTTTGAGTGGCTGCTATTCAGCTGTACTGACCTTTTTTAATCTTTGAATCTCGCCTTTGTTTTGTGCATTATTCATGTATGTGTTGCATAAAAGCCTATGGCTGTAATCTGGGCCTGCCAGCGTGCGTTAATGTAAGTGTGCAAGTGATGTGTGTGTGTGACAAAGGTGTTTGTCATTTGTGAATCAGCGCTGTATCGTCACCATTGGTTATACTGAGGAAGTCAATGTTTCATGTTTTTAACCACATATGAGCCTCAAGTCTACTTGAGCTACATCCGCTCTGCAGCTTGCCCTGATAACCGACAACAGCCAGCGTCCCCATACAAATATGAGGATGTTGAATATAAAAACAAATTTTAAGTGTACCATGTATGATTGCAATCATGATATTAATTAAGATAAGCTTGTGTGGAGTCAGGCTCAGTAAAATTAACTTCAGTTTTATTTAAGGCCAAGTTTGTTTTGTTGGTTTGTTTTTTTTTTTTTTTTTTTTTTTTTTTTATCTCTTCTGAAGATGAACAGTAGAAACTTTGTAATCCAGACGCATTTTAAATGAGTTTCAGAGTTGCCAGATTCTACACTTCCACTAGTGTATTGCAATGAATTAGCTCTGTCAAGATTTTTCAAGATCTAAAACTTCAATGTCTGTGAAACTCTCAAAGGTCTAAAAAATGTGCTGAAATGTCATCTAGTTCACTTGATAGTCACATGTACCTTGTTTAATGTAAGATTAATATCTTTAGATTGTACTACTGCACGGTATGAATGAAGATTGTCTAAAAACTCTATATTTTCATTTAATTTGGGAAAGAAAGACCAGTGTCTTTTTGAGGCCAGTCAAGATGGTAACGATGCTCTTCTCTTGGCGTTGCAGGTGAAGCTAAAAACCTGGGTCCGGTCTCAGGTCCAAATCGACAAAGGGATCTCTGTACCTTTTCCACCATAAGTCTTGATCAGGAGGAGGTGTTCCGCACCAAGGTGTTTGACAAAAGTGTCAGGTAAGCAGATCACCCCTGTAACGTTTTATTTGTACATTTTAATGTAGATTCCAGTTTACAACCCCATCTTGTTACTGTCTTATTTCCAGTTAAGGCTCCAGTTTTAAAGCTCTTACGGTACAGTTTGGTGTCAGTGAGGTTAATATTACAGTAAAGGGTTAACTTTCAAACATTTATATTTATATTTATACATTTATATTTATTCTTTGTCCTGTTGTTGAGCACGGACTAGTGGCTTTGTTCCAGTTTACAGTGTCTACATTTTGACACATTGTAAATGAATAGTGAAGTTTATTATTAAATAATAATAATGATTAATAAAATTGGTAGGATTTGGCATTAGGGATGTATTATTAAAAAATATGGCAGTTTGGGTGGGTTTATGGCTAATATAAAAAATAGCAGACATAGCCGAAAGTATTACTCGTAGTAATGAAGTGTAAACTTTGGTAATCAATACTCAGGACAGCTCCATATCATCAATTTAAAAAGCGTGTAGTGTAGTAATTAAAAAAGTGTAATTGTGTAGTATGAATATATTCACTACACAGTAATAATTTATTTTCCTGGTCAGTTTAGTACTTCAGGAGAAGAAGAAGAAAAGTCTTCAGGGGAGGAGATTGCAGTTGTGAACGAGAGTTTTAGCGTCTGGAGTTTTATCATGTAAAGTCATTGCACACTTCATCTATAGCAAGTAATGTTGACTACACAAGAAATCCAAACATCCCTCTGTTTATATGTGGGCTTAAGTTTCTGGTTCAGTGTCTTTTTGCGTTATTTCCTCCTTGAAGTAAATCTTTCAACTTTGTAGTGAACAGTTTTTTTACGATTGCTTTAATTTGCTACTTCAATTTTTATTTGCTACTGTAGGAATAACTGTAGTAATATTTTGTGCTAAAACAATAAATTGTTTAATAAAATTGTTTTAGCTTGTGCTGCTTTTCTCTAAATACTGTATACATTATATACTGAAAGCCTTTGTAAGTTTGTTGGACCTTGGACAGTATTTTTGTCATTATTTCTGACTCATTGACAGAATATCTGATAGATTACTTGATTACTGTACTTTCTCATTCAAGGGAATGAGAAGGCGTGTCCAAACTTTTAACTGGTACTTTACCTGTGAATGTAACTGTATGTATCTGGTTGTTGAACTGCCATGATTACTGAAGTTAAAATCATGATATTATGGCCTAATATGCAACATCCCATTTCAGGAACCATGTTAATTGTCCCTATTTTTTCCAATATAGATGGTTGATTTATCAGCCACATATAACTTCCATAATATATTAGCCATGTATACAGTTTATATGTTTATATGTCAGAGTTTTGGCTACACACTTGATGAGTGCTTCTGAGCATAGCATTAAGTTCAGTGACTTTGATTTTCAACTGGTAACGTATTCTTCTGGATGTAAGACATAGCTCGCTCAAATGAAACCAAAAGAATTGCACAGCCTGAAGCCTTTTTTGGAGTATTATTATTGGCTGCTGTTATTCTTTGTACAATTTTCAGGGTGTTGTTTTCAGACTTGAAAAAAATCTACCTGTTGAGAACTCTGGTTGGGGACTTGTTGTAGCCCTATCGTGAGAGAATTGTCCGTTTTAAATGCAGTCACTTGATTACATCTTCGAAACTGTCGATACGTGACTCAGAGCTGAATGTGTGTGGGGTACCAATTGAGCTAGCAAACAAGTGACTCTGTCTGAAACGAGCTATTTTACCAATAGCTGCATGTTCACAAGCAGTTCACAGAAAGGTGTGGGAGATGGGCATCAGGAAACCTTTTAGGTTTCTATCTACATCATTGCACATCTCACTGTAAACATGGGCCTGCCTTCTCGAGGTGTTTCGCAACAGCTCTTTTTTTTTTTCTCTCTCCTGATTTCGGTGCCATTCAAAAGGATTTTACAGTCTCTGAGGAAGTGTGTCCTCCCACGCTCTCCCCTGTCTTTCTCTCTGTGTCACTCTCAACTACCTTAGCCTCTGGTTAGCACATCTTAATAATCACTCAAATTTGGTGTTTTTTATGCAACGGTGCTTGACTCATGCCTATTGTATGGGTTCCTATTTCTAATGGTTTAAAGGCTGTATGGAAGCTCTAATTGCAGCTAATCCCCTGGATAAAGCAGGCATGTTCAAACAGTCGTGGTCAAGTGGTTCTACCTAGCTATTCTCACATTATTTAGAAGCTAGGATGACAACAGAAGGGAAGGTACGGTAGTATGGTGGGTGTATGTTCGAGAGTGTGCAGAATGGGGAGGTTACAAGTGCATAATTCCATGTGATGTTGAGTAGGATGCGTGGGTGTGTGCTGGATGTGTTGGCCAAACCTAGTGCGGTGTCAGGCAAGATATTTCACCATCCAGGATGCAAAATTGTAGAAGGAAGCATCGGTGCAGGGATTGAAGAGCTGTAGGACCAGATTCTCTTGGTACTAATAAAGAGTTTTTATACAGAATTGCATGAGACTGAGAAAGTGGAACCATGAAGTATAATTGATCAAGACACATGACCTATAAACTGAACTAATGTCTCTGATACTTCTTTAGATTATCTTATGTGCTCATTTGAGAATTCTTTTGCTTCTTTCCTCCTCGATTGAACAGACTTAACTGGTCTAAGGTGACTTGTAAGAAAAACCTGAACAACAAGGATTGCAGTTTTACTTGAACATATGAACAGTTAATCCAGCACAACTGTCTAAGTACCGTTCAGCCTGTTCGGGACAGGTGGTCCATCTGCAGCCAGCACGTACGTTGAGGTAGTGCTTAACCTACAATCAGCTATGTCACATCAAGCTGTCCAGCTCGTAGTCCTGGTCGCGAGGTAATTTTGTTGGCAGGAGTGAGAGGCACAGATGCTTGGGCTCTCTGTGTTTCTGCCAGCGCCTACAGGGCAGTCAGTCCTGCGCTCAACAGAAGAGATCTAAACCACTCTGCTGCAAGGCTACAGGTTGTACAGTGTTTAGCACATGCTGTTGAAACGGTAACACGTCACCATCATATCATTACAACACGATTCTCCTGAAAGTCAGTATATGATAACATTGAATTATGTCACAGCCCTACCTCTCAGCAGCATGCTGGGATAGGCTTCATTTGGGCTGCATTTATAGATTATTTTTATTATTGATTGATCTGCAGACTATTTTCTCTATTAATAATTCTATTCAATGTCTGTAGATGAACCAGCTGTCCAAAATCCAAACATAATGAATTCAATATCAAACAAGACCAAGAATAGCCGCAGATTTTCACAAATGACATGAAATGTTTGGCATTTTATTACTTAAAAAATGACTGAAAGGATTAATCAGTTATCAAAATAGTTTCTGATTAATCTTCTGTTGATCAACGAATCGATTAATCAACCAATATTTGCAGCTCTAAATTGATGTTTAATGCTTCAGACCCTTTGCTCATTCTGTAAATCCAGATGTAATTGAAGACCTGCTGGTTGACAGTAGAACTGAATCGATCACTTGATTAGTCGATTAGCCTGTCAACAGAAAAACTGCAACTATTTTGATAATCGATTTATCTTTTCTGTCATTTTTCAAGCAAAATTGGCAAACATTCACTCGTTCCTGTCCTTCCATGGTGATGATTCGCTGCTGCTTTTTTCGGTTTTACGTCACTGTGAACTAAATACTTTTGGGTTTTGGACTGTTGGTTAGATAAAACAAGCAATTTGAAGATGTCGTCTTGGGCCCTAATCCAGAATATAACAGATGAATCACAAACAAAAATAATTAACTGCAGCCCTAGTTAATAGTGTCCACCACAATTTTTCTTGGTAGATTATTTTTTTCTTGGTGCCTTTTAAACATATGATCTTTCTCTTCTCCAAACGGTACTTCCCAGCACATTACAAAATCTAAATCTGCCCTTTCTAGGCATTTTTGGGGTTTTACTCAGTCCAGCTCCCACTTCAGAGATTCTTCTTTGTACACTGTACAATTGCATATTAAAGAAATGAAAAGAAATGTTCGGAGGAGAATGGATGAATGGCAAAGGTGGCAGATTTAAAGCTACAACGTAGCAACATAGCATAGCTACAACATTCCCCACCACAGTGATGAGTCATAAGGGCACCCTGTGTCTTCCACCTTCTGCTCAGACAGTTCATTTCCCAGTTAATTCACACAATCCTGTGTTTATGATACTTGGGCACATAAATGACAATAAATATTGTTCTGTTTAGGCTGTAGCACAACACCGATCTTTTCTTTTCCACATAATCTGATCTTGTATCAAATCATCTTTATCGGCTAACAACAGTATAACAGTAAAACTACAAAAGAACAGGTAGTGCATAAAGCGACAGACAGCAATTGTTTGCCACATACATGATTGCATTACTCACATAACTTTATCATTTATTAACGGCAACTGGTGTGAGTCACTGTCTCGGCCTATCCCAGCAATTTCAAAAACTATCAGTGCAGATGCTCACCTGCTGGGTACAGAAATACCACTACTATAGACCTGGTAGAGCAGCAGATGTGAATGTGGTCCAAATCCCAGTATCTGCAAGTGGTGCAGACAGTCTTTCCAAAAGTCAAGCACCAACTTGTGTGATGATTTTGGAAGGAGAAGAAATGTCAATTAAAAACTGCAAGTGTGTAGAAGATGCCAGATTTTTTTTTTTTTTTTTTTACATTTACATAAAAACAATTGATCCTAGTTCTTAAAACAGGTTCATTTGGATTGGAAACAGTTATGAACTACACCAAAACAAGTCTTTAAAGTTGACTAACACTAATGCAGCCCATGTCAAGAATCAACTGTCAAGTTTCACAAATCATTGATTAATCCTATGTGTCATGGGTCAAATAAGGTAACCTGGGTTATAGCCACTAATCTGGTTAGTTTATCACACATTACACCACCTACTACACACATTCTCATACACTTCTTTTTTTTCCCCCAAAGCCAAAATCTTGTTGTTTAAACCTCTGCCTTTTGTTTACAGCCCATTCTATGGAGAGGACTTCTACTTTGAGATCCCACGTACATTTCAGTGTTTATCCTTCTATGTTTACGCCAAGAGCGTTTTCCAAAGGGACTTACCAGTTGGTAAGTCACAATAAGCACACTTACACAAGTATATTTTCCTGTCTCAATAGATGAGTTGTTGTTGCATGAGTTGTTTGTTTTGTCTTTTCAGGCAAGGTGTCGATCCGGAAGGATGACCTGTGTAAATACAGTGGAAAGGAGCACTGGTTTAGCCTTCATCCAGTGGATCCTAACTCTGAAGTTCAGGTAATTTCTAAGGAAGAGGTTTTTAGTGATGAGTCACAAACACATTTGCCACCAAGTTACAGTGTATCCCATCCTGATTATAATGTAAAAACTTTGGGTTTGTCTTCCACATGCTTTGAAGTTGGCACTGAAGTTCTTGATAGTGACAACCATTCACCTTTGGCTCGGCATGCATGCTTTGATAACGTGCAGCACCCCAACATAACAAGCAGGAAATTCACTCGCATGTAGTCTAAAATTTGCATACAGATAAGATCATTTCCATGTCAAAGTAAGGTTTAATAGTCTCTGCGCAGGCTGTCATGTTTTTACAGTTTGAAATGCAGAGACAGGCTCAACTCTGTTCATCGATTGGTTGCTGCTGCTGCTGCTGTCAGCCCACACTCAAAAACTATCTGAGCAGTCCGGTTGCAGGAGAATGAAAGGCAATGTGCAAGACTCATGTTTGAAATGTTTTTGGCAGAGTCGTATGTCATGACATGAAGGAGGTCAAATAATTCTGTGAGACTTGTTGACTTTTAAACAAGAATCGTATATCTACAGGATTACAGTGTAACAGTTTGCACATTGTAAACACTTTGTAGTATGCATTGTGAAAAATTGCAAACCTGTCAAAGATGGGATTTCAACAGCAGGGGGCTTTGAAGCTTAGTACAGTGAAAAATGCTAGTACTACAAATAATATTTTCATATTTGTTCATTGATGTTATTCTTATGAAAGTCACTATTTATGCTGCTTTTAGAATTTGCATTTGACCAGAACCAGTATAGGATTAAAATCTCAGTGTTTCAAAAGTCTTGCTAAAATTTATGAAGTATTTGTCACCACTTCACTTCTACCTTTTGTTGTTATGACTGCGTAGAAGATGGTTACTTTGACTTTGCATACTGGCTAAATCCAGATAGTCATTATTTTATAATACCAGTATGTCGACCTGCTCAAAGCCCAAGAGGAAATATTCTGGTGAAGTCAATACTCTGTGGGATTAACAACTTGATAACTGATGCCATTGAATTCCCTGAATGAGTTTATAACTTTTTTTTAATTTTTATTTTTGTACATCAATTGCACTTCTAAACTAGATTGTTTGCAGCTGGCTTACTTTAGCCCGTAAGCTTGCTGTCGCAGCAGTGACTAATGATTATGATATTACACTGTAGCTATAGTCCTGATTTATGAGATGTTTGTGCTCCAATGTCTGCCTTATGTGTTGAAACTGTTTTTTTTTTTTGCTTTTCATGTTATTGATAACATTTTTCAGGTCTGCTGTTCTACTTTCTATTACATATAGGACATGATGTATGTGGGTTGTTTTGTTTCAACTGTATCTGTCTTTGATCAGATGAGTTTGTGGTCTGCTTGTGTTGGGTGAAACTACAGCACACTACCACTTGCGTGCTGCTGTAGCTAACGTGTTGACTCTAGCTGCCATTAGCCCACGCCAGACTATTCTGGGTATCTGCTGCTACACTGATTCACTCACAAGTAGACACTTTCAACTGCAAAGTTACATCAGTGAGAGATGGAGGTGTTATTGCAATGCCTCTTGGTTTGTAGTCAAACAGCGGCTGTGCATGTAACGTACCCCTGTGAGCTGTGTTAGCCCATATCCTAGTGAACCTGTTTTGTTGATGAAGACACTTACAATGGTAGAAATCATATGAGACAAACAACAAACAGCGTTGTGACCACATTGACTCATTACTCCAAACAGAGGGGATAGGTAGTTGTAATACGAGTGTTTAATTTGCTGCTGATATTGACTCATTTGGTTAGCATTATACAGGCTTAAAGGCCTATCTTGCATCAGAAAGAACTACTCGCCATCTCAGCCAAGTGCTGAATTGCAGAGACAGAGTGCAAGTGTGTGGGCGTTTTGTTTAGCTCCCTCTCTCTCTTGCTAGCTCTCTCTCCCTGTCTCTCTCTCCCTGTCTCTCTCTCTCTCTCTCTCTCTCTCTCTTTCTCTCTCTCTCTCTCTTTCTCTCTGACACTTCCGAAGGCGAGACCGGCAGCCTTCACCACATCCGACCCCGTAAAGATCCTTTTGAATGATTACAAAATTCACAGCTGCTGTGGCTCTTGTCACACATGGTACCTCCATTAACCTAAAACAGCTCGAGTAAGAACAGAGAATAACAAGAAGCTATTTCAAATATGAAAGTGAGAGAAAAATGGATGACTCCTTTTTTTTTTTTTTTTTTTTTTAAATGCAATGAAAGTATTTGTGCATGTCTGTAGTGAATTGAAAAATGGGGTTAGTGGTTAGTTAGGCTGAATAATACATCCTACACTTCTATCATATTTTACCTTTTTAAGCTAATTACTGACTTGGTGAACTTGGAGTAAAGAAAGATAAATCTGTGTTCATTCACTGTCACTGACTTGAAAGCACACCTCACCTTACTGTAACCTGGGACTTTATGAGAAACTTTTGACTCAGACCTGATGTAAAACAGATATCGTGACATGAGTCATTTCAAAGTTTTCATTTGTCGCTCTCCTCTCCTTGTATTTTAACAGGGCAAGGTTCACCTGGAGATGAAACTGAATGAAGTGATTACAGAGAATGGCTCAGTAGGTCAACACTTACTAGTCCGGTGAGTATCTAGATCCCCTTGTCGCTAGTCAAGTGACATCTGATCCAGTTGGTTGTTGTATGATTTTGACAAGTTTGAAGTGAAATTGAAATCATGGTAGAAATGAAAAGTTGAGAACCACATGAGTCCCTCCTCTGGCCTACGATCAAATCCTGCTTCCTCTCTGTTCTCCATTAGTTGTCTTAATTGTGTTCCTGTTCTTTAAATTCAACTTCTTGTTTATTTACAACAATTTAAAAGCTTGCGCTAAAGTACTTTACACAAGAGGATCAGGTATCGGGTATGCATCTTATTTGTAAACTAAACAAACAGAAAATACAGGTGCAAACCAACTACAAAACTAGATTTTGCCTGCAATAATATAATGAAAAGGATGAAGGCACAATTAAAGGGACAGAACAAGACCGCGTTTAAACCCTTGTTTGGCCTTAACTATAGTATCAAACATACGGATATGACAGACAGTCAGGAACATAGAAATAAGTGGACAATCATTCTAAACAATGCAGGAAATGGACGATTAGCCAGACTTCAGAGATTGTTATTTTAGATGTGTGGTTTGAGACATTGGGGGCAGACACAACACCCCCACTGTCCTGAGAGGTTAGGGAGTCTTTGGCCGCACTATTCCCAAAACAAACAGAATCTGTATTTTAGCTTTTTGTTGCAGGCAACAACAGCAACTTTAGCTTATTGACAGAGGAAACCTTCCCCTTGTCTTCTGAGCAACGGTGACTGCAGTATAGCTGCAACAATTAGACAGAATATTAGATTGACAAAAAGGTAATCAGCAACTATTTTAATAATCAATACATCTTCAGTTCAAGCCTTCAAGCAAAAAATTGAAATAGTTGCAGCTTTTCCAATGTGGGGATTTACTCCTTTTCCTTGTCTTACAGTGTAGTAGATTAAATATCGTTGGGTTTTGGGGCCATTGGTCAGACAAAAAGGCTATTTCAAGACATCAGAAACTGTTATAATCTTTAGTGGCAGCCCCAGACTGCAGCAAATCAAATTATTTTAAGCTGTATACATTTTTTTCAGCGATTTCAGACATTATTTTGAAACATCTGAATAGTACCAGAAAAAATTGTCAGAAAAAAAGTATTTGTTTAAAATGCAATATTTGTGCTTTGACTAATATGGTGTAAGATCTCTTTTTAAATAGATGTACAGAGGTAATCATTGATAAGATCCTATCAGTCACCGATCTTTGCACTTAGTGGGTTGTTTTAAGGTTTGCATGTGTCACAACATAACTTTATCTGTTACCTTTACCTCCTAACTGGACATTTGAGTTAGAAATGTTGTCACAAGTGAAAACTGTCACCAGATAATAACCAGAGATGATGGTCTGCTCAGAAAAAAAACGCTCATTGTTGGATTTGGTTAGCATATAAAGAACACGTACAAGTGTGCATGTGCGCACCTCCTGTTGTTGCACCCCCCATTCATACTTGGAGAGCAGGGTTATGCAGAGGAAGTGATGGCATCTGAGCAGGAAGCCTGCGCTTCACACACTTGCAAGCTCTGTGGTTTTCTGCTGCCGTCATTCACTGTGTCACTCAGATTGTTTGCTTAAACTGTCACCTGCTCTCTGTTCAGCTCTCCTCGTGCTGTATGCGCACAGATGATGAACATCAGCCCGCGCAGACAGGGCAGCAAAGTCAGAATCACAGGTGTCAAGCTTATAATTTGCACACTTTCTATGTCTGCATGCCATCCTGTTGCAGCATGATTACACCAGAGACGATAGGAGCAGAGCGAGGTGGGGCTGAGTAAGAAAATAGATGCAAAGGAGACTATAGGGAATAATGTCATGACACCCAGGAAGATTATACACAAACATCCTGACATTCTCTCTGCATGTCTTCTCCCTCTGGCCTCACTTAGCGAAGAGCTGAATTCATTCTTATTCCCCGGTGACTCCTGCTTAGCAGCCACATCCTGTTTAGGGTGCCTACAATGTCTGTTTGTTGTCACCTGAAACACCTGTGAAAAAAGCAGTGGTCCCTGTGTGACACGAGCCACACATGAGGGCAAAGCAGTACTTCTAAATGGCGACTGTAACACTACTTTATCAATGCATAGTGTGTTTTTTTTATGTTGTTGACAATCTGACGACTTTACGCTCAAGCTTCTTCACCATTGTTAAAATAATAGTGTTGTATTGGAGTATATCCACGAGACTGTTTTGGGTTAAAAGTAATTAATGTATTATATAAGTAGTATTTCCTTCACACATAATCGTGTGTGTTTGTGTGAGAATATGTGCGAAAGATAAAAAAATTATGATGCAATGGAATTTGATTCTTATCTTTTTTTATTGGCTATTACTTGACTTTTTGACTTAATTTGTTTTTAAACTTTGTTTAAGCCGATGTCTAGGTTTGTCAGTCACGCAGATTTCTTGTTCTGTGGTGCTCAACCGTCGAAGATAATAGAAAAATAAAAAGAGAGACATTTCTGAGACATCTTTTAGAGTGCGGAAGCTTTTTTCACTTTATCTGTTGTGGCACATGCATTATACCAGAGGAAACAACTAAACACATTGTTTTTCTGATAAAATGTCTTCTTTTAAAAAAAGACACAAATGTTAAACATTGGTGGTTGTTTATCCCCATTGTAGCAACTCCAAAATTACCAAATAAAAATAAAAAGTTTGATAAAAGTTTCCTGTTTTAAGTAACCTCCTTTTTTTTCACTCGGTGCAGTTATAATCTAGAACATAGAGGGTTAAAAACAAATGCTTTTCCACTGAGAAAATCTGTTGAACAAACAAGAAATTATCTACCATTTATGCTCTGAAGGAAGCTAATCTCTCCCGATGTTTAGGTCACCTCATAATTGTTTGAAATGTTGAAAATTATGTTGCAAGATGATCAGCTGCACAGTATCATGTAGAGTGGAAGATGATCTGTAAATGAAATATATTTTAGACTAGTAGTGCAACTGAGACACTATTGATGTAAATTAACTCAGAAATTAAGCGTAATTTGTTCTAAAATCGTGGTAATTGTAGTATTAATTGACGTCCTTGTGTATTTCTTCATGACACCTGTAGGATAATCGAGTGCCAGGGACTGCCTTTGATCAGTGGGCAGAACTGTGACCCCTATGCCACCGTGTCACTCGTTGGACCTGCCAGGTAACTCTGAATGCCACACACAGACATATAATAAAGGGAGCACTCTGTTCTTAACAACACACATATACTGTATATGGTTATATTATTCTATGCATGTTAGTGCATGTTAGTGTGCGAGTACAGAAGCAGCTCGTTTGCTAGGTTGATTTGACAGTTTGATATTAATGATACTAAATGGAGACTGCTGCCAATTTAAATGAAGAGATGATTCATGTTTTGTAATTAATTTTTTTTTTACACTAAACGATAAAGACAAAAAGGGGAAAACATTAATCATAACATCATAAAGTGAAATAAAGCTCAACTAAATATGTTTGGCCTAAAATATGTATGTAGTGAATGTTAACTACATCACAACATAGTGTTATTCTGTGTGGCTTCTATGTCAATCAGTCAAGTCTAAAATCAAGAGCCCAGTTGTGTAGCTTTTCTTTTTGTTTCGTTTTTATTGTGATTTAAATGAATTTACACTGTAGGTCTTTCTGACTGTAAATGTCAACTCACCTTTTACCACAAACTGGGACCTTTTGTACAACTAGTAAGACTAGATCTGAGGAGCTTCTACTACATACTGCAGGGTCATGAGTTCACCAAAGTAACCAGGGACCAGACCATGTGGTGCAGTACATATGAAAACAATGTTAAATCAATTCTGAGACTTACTGGACGGCAGCTAAAACTAGTTTGATGTTGATCCATTTAACACCAGCTGTAGTTGATGAAGGGAACTGTGGCTAAGACAGGAATATAATTAATTGCACTTTATTGACTTTATTTTATAGCTGCTCCTCAGTGCAGAATTTTTAAAAAAAAATCTTAGTGCTAAGAACAAAAAACTGAATTTCAAAAGCAATGGAAATCATAAACTATCATGTAAATAGTCGTTGAAGGAACCTTTTTGAAATTTTGAAAATCTTTCCATGAAAAGAGTTTCTGTAACTTATCTCCTAAGGTCCGACCAAAAGAAAACAAAAGTAAAGAAGAAAACCAGCAACCCTCAGTTTGAAGAGACCTTCTTCTTTGAGGTAAATCCTGTACCTACACATTTTGCTGTCTAACCACATGATAGGCTCACAAAAACACTGTGTGTGTAAGCAAGTCTAATTATAAACCAGAGAAGCCTTTAGGCAATTCGCTGGAAAGTGTTGGAGATGCCTGAACTGGTTGACATGTCCATCCCCAGGTCACGCGGTCCAGCAGCTACTCTAAAAAGTCTCATTTCCAAGTGGAGGAGGAGGACATTGAAAAACTAGAGATCAAGTAAGTTATTTTTTTTCCTCTCATTTGTGTGTTTCTGTGACTCTTTCTGTCTCTCTCTCTTTCTCTCTCTCCTTCTCTCGTTCCCCCTCTATAGTCTTGACAGAAGAAAAATTATTTCTTAACAACTTGAGGACAAAAAAGTGAATTTGGATCTGGTGTGTTCTGACTACTGATAGAGAGCCTTGGTTTCTGGTTAAGGATATGTGGGGCTCCCATCACAGTGGACTCATAGCTCACTGGGTAAGGCTAGACAGATTCAAAGGTAAACACTCATGCATGGTTTTGAGGTTTGGATTTGAGGTGATGTCATTGCACGGGTATTGTATTGGCTTTAATGCACCAAACAGGTAAGCACCATAGAGAGAAGTGATTTTTTTTTTTTTTTTTTTTTTAAAAACCCCTGTTTGCCATTTATTGGAATTGGTTGGTTACGTGTTTGTGCTGAACACACACAGCAACAAAAACTTTGTGTTACCTGATGTACATGTAGTTTGATTGTATTTTAACGCCATATGTTCGTACATAAAATACATGGTCTCAGTTTGCATCTTCTGCCTTTGCAGAGTTGATTTGTGGAACAGTGAGAATCTGGCTCAGGATGTGTTTCTGGGGGAGACGCGGGTGCCTGTCAAGATCCTGAGAAATGACCATATCCACAAGGCCTGGTAAGCACTAGACATAAGAAAATGACTTCACATTTTAAAGGATAATGAAGGTTTTATACTTTCCAGTTTCTCTACTGTGTCTGTGCCTCTCAGTTACAAGCCTGTTGGTTCGGAATGAAGACTTTTAAAAACAGGTCACAAATATGTACCATCTCTTCCATACAACTCATAATTCAGTCACCTCGGCCACACTCTTTTCATGCAGCCACATGCAGTCGGATCCTTTCACACGCAGACCTATTGTTTTGCCTTAAAGGCTTTCATGCACTGCATTGGCTGTAAATGAATAGGCCCATTTTAGATTTTCAGGAAAGATAATAGGAGACTAAGACCTTTTTTAGTTCAAATGGGGCTAGTCTGTTTCTTTGGTAGAAGTTATTGGACTGTGAAACATGAGGGACAATGACGAAAATAAGTCCAGGACTTCACTGTTCTTTCACTGAATGAATGCTCTGATGTGTTTCGTTTCTTTTATAAATGTATTAGATTGCTGGCAATAAACAAAACCAAGCCAGACACTGTCATTGTGACGACATGGCTCGGTCACCTTCCTCTTAACTAGATCAAATCTTTACACTTAGGAGGTGCTTTGTCTTTCTGTCCAGGATTTCTTTCCTGTATATCTGTTGGGAAAACTTGTACTTCTAAGATTTTCAAACCTTTTAGACGGTGATTTGAAAATCTTCCTAGATTTCTCAGTGTTCTGTGGTTTTTCCACTGAATGTGTGTGTGTGTGTGTGTGTGTCTCCCAGCTTTGCGTCAGTGTAGGTGATATGGGATTATGCCAGATAGCAATCTGTTAGTACATGAGGGCTGTGAGTCGAGTGCGTGGGTGGCTTTTTGCATGGTGGCAGTACCTCATGTCCTATGTTTATGCTGGAAATAGTCCATGCTGCACACATGAAAATCAAGCTTCATAAAATCAGAGCAGGTGATCTGTTGACTTCTTGACAGAAGCGACTTTGTGTGCCACGATTACAGATCAAGCAGCTTAAAGACAAACCTTCAGTGCGTAGCTGCAGCTTTAGAAACACTGCAGTTCAACTCTGTGCTTAATCAGTTTGTCTTTAGCTCCACCTGTTGGCTTTTGGGAGGACGTGCATGCAGCAGAAATATGAGCTATGTTCTCTTAACTGTCTCTTAACATATGCTTTAAATTGAAGTGGAAGTTACTCATTCCACCAGAATTGTTAAACGACTGGAAAAAATAAGGAGCAGATGGCAAAGACAGTTGTCTGATTTATATAGTATATACAGGAAGGCATTAGCTTTGTTTAGTAGCACTTAGAAACCCCCTTTACGAGATGTTTGAGCTGCTTTCAGAGCAACAGTTGCTACAGTTACAAATCCTCTTTAAAAGATGTTTTACTGTATCTTTAATAGTCACATATTTGGACACAGCTGATCTTCTGGGTATGTACTGTTTGGTTTTGGCTTTTTTTGTAAAAATCAAGTCATTATGCCTGTCGATTTAAAACATGTAAAACATTGCTCTGTATGAGCCTCAAATGCATTTTTTTTTCCCAAAAGCACAATTGTTCCAGTTAGAAGACCATGCATACAAGCCACTGTGTTTCCATAAAGTCTGTAGCTTACATATTGCTGTCTATACTGCAGTATTGCTCGTGTTCATTGCCTCTATAAGGTGATTTTTTTGATTTTGTTTGCACATCCTTTCCTGTATTCACACCAGGCTCAGGATATCTGCCTCCTTTTCAGTCCAATGAAGTTTAGCAAGCTTTAATTCTCTCCATTTTTTCTTCAGCTGTCTTTTTAGCTGGTGATAGTTGGTACAGTTGGTTTCTGTTGTGCTGAGCAGCTGGTTTCAGGTCAGCAGGAGCAACTGTCCCATCAGTCTCTGTTTCTTTAAAGCAGCAGCACACTTAAAGTTATTTGGTTCATTATGTTATCTGTGTGTAATTTGATATACAGTATGTTGTGGTGTTTATTGCTCTAGTTGTGATTAGTGTTGATAGTGGTGCAGACAGCAGTAGTCCAGGGTCTTGGTCTCCCAGAATCACCATTTCTTAGCAGTTTGGTTAATCATGGTATTGCACTGTATTGTGTTTTTTTTTCCTCCCGTCACAGCTCACTAACAAAAAGTCTGTCTTCCTGTGGTCTCAAAGGTATCTCCTCCAACCTAAAGGCAACGGCAGCAAGTCCAAGTCTGATGACTTAGGATCGTTGCGTTTGAAGCTGACCTACATAGAAGACACGGTGCTGCCATCTGCCTGCTACACACCACTCTGCAACCTGCTGCTCAAATCCCCAGATGTGAAGGTTGGGCAATTGCTAGAATTACAGTAAATCCTAAGACAGACAGAAATTTTTAAAAAAAAGAATTTAAAAAAATCACAGACTTGCAGAATCTGTGCCAACGTGCACCGAAGCCATTGAGCACAATACTCTCTATAGATAATAATGTTAATGTAGCTTTTCTTTGTGTGAACCTAAAACACCTCAGTCATATTCTTATAGAAAGTTTTTAGATATTATCATGGAATTCATTAGTTACACATTGTGTTATTTCTCCATTACTTCCTTCTCTCCTACTCTCCTCAGTACAGTCAATCTGTGTTATTTCCCCTTTTCACTCACTCACCTTCCGCACTCTCTTTTTTTATCGCCACCATCAGCCCATCTCGGCGTCAGCAGCACACATCTTGGGGGACATCTGCAGAGAGCGATATGAGGCTGTTCTGCCCATGGTTCGACTGCTGCTCCACCACAATCGTTTTGTGCCTTTTGTCTCTGCTGTGGCGGCGCTAGAGCTGGACAACACTCAGTGAGTAATCCCACATGCCTACACTACAGATACAGAGCGGTGTGTAGGTAGACGAGTAAAAGTCGTTGCCAAATTGTTACTTCTCATAGCCTTGAAGTTAAGTTCCTTTTTCTTTGTGTTATTTTTGTAGTTCCTGCCATCATTCCCATTGGCTATGATAACATAACCAAAGTCAAATTTAAACCAGAAGGCAATTACAAGCATTTACAAAGGAAATTTGAATAACATACTTCAATTTTTGTCCCCTTCAAAACTGAGTTGTTCTTTGAATGTTGTCATCTAATCTAAACCAGAACTACTTTGTCAAGAAATGTTCAGTAATACAGGGAAAATCAAATTAGTGAAATACTGCTGTGTCCGTACAGGGAGGCTAACACTATATTCCGTGGCAACTCACTGGCAACGCGCTGCATTGATGACATGATGAAGATTGTGGGAAAGAACTACCTGGCTGTTACCCTGAAGCCTGTAATAGATGAGGTATGAGCAACAAGGAAACACATATTCACATTTCCAGTATAGATGCCAGAATTAACATGAATCACTGAGGTTAATATGGAAAACTTCACTTGAATAGCTGACTGTCTTTGCAAACAAGCAGATATATTTTGAATTTCCTCCCAATAGCTTGTATGAATAGTTTTAAGCAATAGCAAATCAAGCACATCTTTTTATTATTATATGTGTGACTTTATATTATTTGTTACATGACCTTTTTAAAAACTAATTTGAGTTCTTTGACATGTCAAGGACAAAAAAGCAATGATCTCGTGTTGTCCTTCAGATAAACCTAAAATACACACAAACATTGATTTCACATTAACAGATTACGTCTGGCTCTAATTGTTTGCTTTCTTGTGTTTTTTAATCTGTTTATAGATTTGTGAATCCAACAAAACATGTGAGATTGACCCCATTAAACTAAAGGAAGGGGACAATGTGGAGGTCAACAAGGTAAATGCTTACAGACTCTGATGGGCTTTTTTACCTTTTCAAGACATTGGTTTGTTTTCCTCTGTATCATATGTGCATGTTTGCGTTCCCTCTATAGGAGAATCTTCAGGTTTATGTGCAGAAAGTCTTCTCCTCCATCACCCAGTCCAGTGCCAGCTGTCCCCCACTAATGTGTGATGTCTTCAGGTCACTGAGACACTTGGCCTGCAAACGCTTCCCAGGTACGTGCTTGAGCTTGTATAAGAGGCTACTGTAGCGTCTTTGTAGTTACTTGGTCACAGGAATTGCTTGTCAGACATCTAAAAGAAACCAGCCTTGCAAAAGATATGTGCATATTTTAATATGAGAAGATCAGGGGCCTGTATCATGAAGCAAGATTATTAGGTTTGCTATCTTTGGGCTTTACTCAGGTTTTCCGGTATCATAAAGCTGACTCACTTTTAATTGGGATAAATCACCATGGTAACTTATGATGTACCGCTAACCTGCTCCGGAGCAGGTCAACTTCAGAGTATCGGATCTCAACCTGTCAACACCCCAACCACTGACCAATCAGATCACAGGAAGTAAAGAGTCATCATTCCTACAGGATCCTGACATGGACAAAAGTCCTGAGTTTACAATAAAGGAGCATAATGTTGATTTTAGCTGCAATTTAATTGTTTAAGTTAATTTTCTCCCCGGAGTGACAGCTGACAGTGTGGATGATTTTACACTCTGATTCCATTACTGCAGCTCAGAATAACATGAGACTCCTGTGTGATGGTGACTGGAAATAAACATGAAAGATCGTCTTTTATTAGAAAAATAACCCACACAAATGCAACATTTCAGTCAGATAGACCTCATCAGTCATTAACTACTTTTCCACTCTTTGCTTCGGTAACAGAAAAAGTCTGGCATTACATTGAAGTTTTTTTATGTGACATATTCAGAATGGTTTCTTCATCATCCAACTAAATAGCAAAAAAATACTCACTCTATACTTAACTCATATATAATAATACCTACATGTATTTTAATCCTTATTAGCCTACTTTTAATATATGGAAAGTATTTCTAGTGTTTCTACATTTTCTTATTCTGTTGTATGATTACAGGCTCGTTATATTTCACTTTGTTGAATATGACTTTTTTCTGTTCCTAAAACAGTATTTTTCCGCGGGTACTTGGTATCACAGTTTCATCTCATATCATATGAAGTATTTCATTCATGGTTCTGATGATGTCATTTGTAATTAACAACCCCGTTTCACATAAACGTGCTCGTAGCTGTATAGGAGTTGACTGAACGAGTTGATAACCAGCTTCGTGATACTGGTTATCCAGGACGGCCAGTGTTAGGGACAGAGTGCATAGTAAACTCGGCAGTCACACATTTCTCTGTTCTCTATTTCTCTGTTTTGTATCTTCGGGTTATGCTAGCCCATTGTTGCTAACTTTGCAGCTAACCCCCTTTACTTTTCCAGCATTTGGGGAAACAACAGACGTGACTTTTTAGCATTTATTAACTGACACACTGTAGTCTGTACTGTACATTTACTGCCAGACTGACAACTTACTACTGACCTTTTCCTCTGCGCCGCTTGCATCCACCGTCACTTACCTGCCTAACTTAAAAATAAGTTAGAGATAATTAAATATGATCTTACAGTAGCTTATTTCTCACTTCTCCATTTGTTTACAAGCAAGACATAATCATAATAAAATGATGATAGTTTAAAAGTCATCAAGATTTTATTGATCGATATAGCTTGTTTAGTAAAGCCAGAATCCGTTCTTACATGTTCTTTCTCTCCACAGCTGACCCTCATGTTCAGTACTCAGCTGTCAGCAGCTTTGTGTTCCTGCGGTTCTTTGCTGTCGCCGTTCTTTCTCCACACTCCTTCCAACTGCGTTCCCATCATCCTGTAAGTGCATGACAGCGGCACCACAGCTGACCGTTCAATGAATACAAACTGAATTCACATATTTCTTAAACAATGTTGTCATTTTACATTTTCTTTTCTTCTAGGATCTTGAGATTTCCCGCACACTCACACTCATCTCAAAAACCATCCAGACACTCGGCAGCTGGGGTAGTTTGTCAAAAAAACTGGTAAGATGAACGGTAGTTATTTAGCAATGAGAAGTTCTGACTTTAGCCTGTTAAAGCAAAGAAAGAAAGACGGATGCATCACTCTTTCAGTTCAATCATGATTCCTTAATGAAGGCATTTGTGCGACTTTATTCTGGCCTGAGAACACTGAACAGTGTTAGATGTACTGTAGTATATGTGCAACTGTCATAAAACATTGAGTGCCACTCTTTGTTAATCAAAAATACAATAAAATGCAGCCTTTTTTTAATCAGTCACATGTTGATTTAAAGTCTTTATTTTCTCTCCGTTCAGTCTAGTTTCAAAGAAACCTACATGTATGACTTCTTCAAATCATTCCAAGAAGATAAGTGTATTGAAAAAGTTAAACAGGTATTTTTTTTTTTTATTGTTCTCAACATTTATAGAATGTTATTTGTTTTTTCTCATTTCTAATTGTTAGCTCTGGTATTCTTGTTTGTCTACTCTGTTTCCAGTTTCTTGATGAGATATCTTCTAACGTCTCCAAAGGGTCCAGCGGGTTGGAGGACGCCGTGGTTCTCAAGGAGGGGTGAGTGTTCATTATGAACCCTGCCAGAATCCGTAGGAAAGGAGATATAAGATTAAGAGTAATTTTTTTTGTGTGTGGAGCTACACTCGGGGTGGGCTTTGATACTCTCAGGACTCCTCCCATCACACTGAACTTCAACCCACACTCAGAATAAAAAATGAAATGCAACATCAGTGGAGTGTATTTAGCCATAAATACCATTCTTTATAATAAAAGAGTGATGCAGTCATAGCGCTGCTGCTTTTCCATGCAACAGAAACAGCACAGTTAAAGTGAAGCTGATTCTGGTGAGATGTTGGGAGTTTTCATATTTCCAAACTGTTGCAAGCTTCATTCACCTCTTCGTCAAATCAGCTCCTTGTGGCTGCTTCTTCTTTTGTCACTCTTCCCTACAAAATTGAAGCAATGTTTTAGGAAAATGTGCTTATCTGTATGTCGACCTTCTGCAATTATTGCTCCAGTGAGTTGCAGTCGCTGACAGTGCTGACCAACGCTACAGGAAGCTTTAAAATGAAATCGTTACAATGTTTGCTCAATAGGAAGCTTTACTTAGGAAGCAGCGACTGAAGTGTTATGTTTTCATTTACAGACATTTCACCAGTAAAACTACAACTTCATCCACAGAAGAGTTTGTTACTTGTAGTATTGTTTGTGAATATTTGGGAAATACTGGATTGGGCCCATTTTTCTCTCTTCAGAAGAAGACATTCATTGTTGCATAATATGAAAAACAACTTATGCAGCCTGGACAGTTGCCTTGAGCTTTATTATCCATTAGAGTGAAGATGAAGCATTGAAGTACTGCAGCAGTGATTTAGTATTTCACTTTTGTTTTGGCGACTTTGGAGACACACACACACAAAGAAAAGAGTGGCCAGACTTTTAGTGTGATCTTAAAAAATCCCATAACACACGTTCAATTCAGACATGGATCAACAATAAAAGAATCAAGTTAAATCTTGCACCAGACTATAAAAATGACCATAAAGGTGTAATAAACTGTTCCAGATCAATTTTGTTCCAGTGTAATAAATTGTCAAGCTGGACAGTTTCAGTGAAACAAACGCTTAAAATAATTAAATGTAACTGAAACTGTTTATTTGCTTACCTCCAGTAAAATGTGTCAGTTTTGAATCCTCTTGTTGGTGTTTCGCTGTGATAGGGAAGTACAGAAACGTGGCCAGGGGAGAAAACGCCTCGGCAAGAAAAACTTTAAGAAGAGATGGCTGCGAGTGACCAACAGAGAGCTCTCCTACCACAAACATAAAGGTGAGACCACCCTCTATCATCTTACACCAAATATATTTTTCATCCAGAACTTGTAGTATAATATAGTCTGCTGCATGCATGTCTGTCTGTCACAGTGTCGTTCTTGATAAAAACCAGCAGATGGCGCCAAAATACGGCCTTTTCCAGTTTTATTCATTGCAGGTTTAACTGAAACTCTTGTTTATTAAAATAAGAGAAATTGACAATATTAAACTTTTCTATTCTTTATTTTACTATTATTTTATTTCAGTCACTTATAGATTAAATAAATTTGTGAGTATTCCATCAATATGTACATATATATATGCATCTCTATGTGAATTAAATTGTTTTTTAAAATTTTGTCTGTGTTAAATTGCCGGAAAGGAAACTATATTATCCTACCTGTAGATATATGTGTAACATCAAAAGCAGATAATAGAATTCCTTCTCTGCCTGCACATGTAACTTAATAGATTTATGGGCTGTTCAGGCACAGAAATAGAATGAAGTAGGGTCACAAGACGGTTAAGTATGTGTTAAACTTGCCTTAACTGATGGGTTGTTAATTATGTGGGATGATGAGTTTTTATCGCATTTTAAAGGGGAGGGGAACAGAGTGAATGCTATCTTCTCAACAGATTTAAAGAAATGGTCGAGGATTGAGAGGTTGAGGCTGTAGCGTAGCGTGTCGGGAATGAAAAGATGTAGTGATAAATTAGAGTAATTGTTTTTGTCGTGGAGAGATTTAAGTCACTGTCGAAAATTGACTTCTCCATCAAAGTTGGGTTGAATTGTTTTTGCAAGGTTAGAGCAGCAACTGTAATTAAACTCACATGCAAACAATATGTTTAATTTACAAAAACCTACTAATCATGAATTACAGATTATGGATCCATAGTCTCAGTTTGTTGTCAGCCACCTCTGATACTAGACCCTTCACATGAGTGGAGCTGCAATGTGCATATTGTCTAATCTGTAGAAATGTTGTTGATTGTGTCATATCTGCTGTCTTGGATGGCAACAAATGTAACTTTTGTGTGTATTTTGACATTTGTGCACACTGCTGTGAGTGAAGTAAGATGCAGTGCTTTCTTTGGGTTGCTTAACATCCCATTTTACCTGAGATAACACACCAAATCTGTCAATGTGTGGCACATTACCAGCCTTAGCATCTGTCATGGGAGGCAATTTCAAAATGTAGATCACAACAGAGAAAAAGTGCCATTATTTCAAAAAAGACAATTGTTCACTTACACCCTCTTCTTGAATAATCTAATTTTACAAGATCTCATTGTTTTAACATAAACAAAAAGCCTAAAATATAGGTTGCTAAAACTCCAGACTGTCACTTTGTATTAGTCTTGACACAAACTTAACAGAATGATTTCTTCTTTTTAGGGAAAGAGGCCCTCTGCGTCATCAATGTCAAAAATATCCAGGCAGTGGAGAAACTGGATGAAAGTGCCTTTAACCGCAAAAATGTAAGTCTTAGACATATAGTCATCACTCCTGAAAGTGTGGCCCCCTTGTAACGGAAACTTAAATCCCACCACCAGTTCCTCAAGCTAAGATAAACAAATGATGAAATATTGTATTCATTGTCTCTGGAGCATTTGTTGACAGTGTGTTAGATGAACGTGAGTCTTAATTTTGACATCAGCATTTTTAAGGCATGAAGAAGCAAAATTTCCTGGAGATCATCTTGAAAAAAGAAATTAAGCTCAGGTCGTTCATCTAAGAACTGCTGGTTCTGTCATGTCAGATGTTTCAGGTGATCCACTCTGAGAAACCACTGTACGTGCAAGCAGGAAACTGTGTAGAAGCCAGCGAGTGGTTGGAGGTCCTGAGCCAGGTCAGTCGCTGTAACGAGGGACGTCTCGCTACTTTCCACCCATCCAATTACACCAGCGGAGCCTGGCAGTGCTGCAAAAGCCAGAGTAACAACGCACCAGGCTGTAAGCCCTGCACAACGTGAGTCTATCCCCTCATCGTCATCATCACCACCAACAAGACAAGAAATACACGATCTATTAAATATTCTCGCTGCTGTTTTGTGGGACATATGTTGCCGATCCCAATAAACACTTCATAAAGTTGCTCACCGCTGTTTTGAAAGTGTGCCACTGGTGGTAAATTCAGCTGAAAACAGTGATGTTGTTTAGAGAGAGCCGACCCCAGAACACACAAGAAGGAAACTGTGTGAAACGACAAATACACAACAGCTCATAACACAAAACCTAGGTGGGCTGTTTTATGTCCGCCGCACAACGCTCTTCATGTTGCCATAAACTTTAGGCACTAAACGTATCTTCATGTGATAATTGTTTGAGTGAAATTACGAACTAAGGCAGAAAAATAATAGAAAATGCCCAGCAGACCCTCACTACACTGGAGAGAGGTGTTTCTGATGTTTTCAGTCTTCGTTTTGACCTCTGCATGTCTTGTTTTTAAGGAAATAACAAAAAAATTTAGTTTTGAATGAAGTTTTCCAAGTGTAGTTCCCATGACTGTTTAATCAAAATGTGCTGTATGTTAGAAAATTCTTTTTCTCGTAATAAAAAAGCTGATTTATTTTAGTTTAATGCAACCTTTATTATTTCCGTAGCTGTTTGATCGCCACTAAATATTCTACAAAATCGCAAATCTGTACAGAAACTTACGTTATGTCTTATATCTGCAGGTTAGAGGATGCTAAGAAACTAGCAGTCGCACCTGAATCACATGTTATGATCTCCAAACTGCCATGTCTCTTTCATTAAGCTGTTCAGCTCTATTTTTTTTATCATGTGTATTTTCTTATATTTTTTAACACACAGAGTTCATAGAAAAGCTCAGTTGGATTTGTGTTTTCATTTTACAGATGGAAATATTATCCTCCTCTCTCTGCTACTCACTCCTACCAAACACATTTTATACATTTTGTTTTGTTCTCTCCTGTTTCAGCACCATGCTGGCCAACCTGCAGCTGGACATAGACTGCGATCGGGAAACTGAGAGAATATTCTCCCTCCTCTCTTCAAACGACACCAAGCTCCAGAACATGGAGGGTCAGTGTCTCCTCATGAAATGTTGGGTCTGTTTATTAGAAGGAGAGATTTATTGATTACATTTATTGTCAAATGTCACAAAAACTGGCCCAAACCACTTGTGGCTTCCTGGAGCATTACATCATTATTAGAGGTCATAACCTCTATAATGATTCATACAGAGATGTTTCAACTTATCTAAGTCCAAATTGTGAAATAGACATGAAGTGTTGTTTTGGCTTTACTCCAGCATGAAGGATTAGAATTTAAACAATGACTGTGAGGTTGAAATGCTGACTTTCAGTTTTGATTTGACGATTTTGATTTGATGTAGGTCTCTTAGCTCTTAGTTTTAGTAGGACAGTGCAGCAGAAAATGTATTATTCTTGGCTGTCAAAGTCAGTCACATGACCTCAATCATAAAGACTCAAACTGTCTACTGATGTGTGTCCGCTCCTTAGATGCATGTGCCAGTATGGCAGTGTACCAGGGCCCTCAGCGAGAGCAGGAGGAGTACTCCAAGTTCACCATTCAGGAACCCAAAGAGACCTTTCAGACACTCAAACAGCTCCGAAACATCATGGAGGAGCTTCAGAGGCAGCACAACATCAGGAGCGACACCGCAGCGCAGTACGGCAGCCTGTAAGTGTGGATTGTTAGACTTCACCCACACACAGCTGCGCCTCCGCACAGAAAGAAAAACTCACTCATCTTTTGTTATTGTTTCTGTTTCAGGGACAACCCCATCGTGGGGAAAACCTCCTAACCAGGGCAAGCAGGTGTGGCCTGAGACAGCCATGCCAGCAGGTGGCAGTACACCACAAAGAGCACCACAGTGACACACCGATGGGCGTCCCGAAGGAGCCCCGGAAGTTGTTCCAGCAAAGGACGCCCACCGTGTGTCCAGGAGAAGTACGAGCGATACACCCTGACCTCCAGACATCATGAGTCCACTACAGCAGTGACAGCCTAAGAACAGGAAGTCCAACGAACTCGGTCCTCGAAACGAGCGACCCCTTAGGCGTTGTCGCCTCCTCCTCCCCTCCTCTGCCTTTAGGTACCTTCTAAAGAGACTCTTTCCTTGTCTTAATTCATGTCCTCTTTTACAGCTGTGTGAAAAAGGCATCATTAGATGGTGTGTGAATAGGCTGCTAATTTTTTTTATTCACCCAGTTTTATATCGACAGCTGTGATGATGCTCTCACAATCTTTTTTTTTTTTTTTTTTTTTTTAAGGATTTGCTCTGACATCTGTCCTAAGAGTTGAATGATAATCATCATCTTTCTGGAGGACTGTCCTCCATTTGTGCCCGTGTACACTATATACACTCTTTCTCTACTCTCGTAGTGTCCTTCCTCTTCTGAACAAATGTATATATTTTCAGAGTTAAGTAGAAAAAAAAAACCGACCTGCCTTACTTTGATGGATGTGTCTTTCACATTAAATGCTGAGGGAATAATGCAGAAGCACTTTAAATATTTGGAGCACTCCAAATGAAAGAAATGATTAGATACTTGGTATCAGCTTCCCCATTTTTGATCAGTTACATGATCTCCAGTACGTTTATGTTTCATTCCTGTACAATAACATTTATATAGCCTGTAGATTTTAAGATATTTTTCTTGACCAAAGACAATTTCATAGGTTTGACTTGAAAAAAAGAATTAATGTATTTTGAATACAAATCTTTTAAAAATGGAGACAAATTATATATATGTATGTATATGTGTATATATACATATATACATATACATACATACATATATATATATATATATATATATATAATAAAAATAAATAATGGTTGGTTCATGTGTACGGTTTTTGCTAATATATCCTTTACTTTTTAGTGACTTAAGGCAAGCAGACTGCATGCGTTTTAGTTTTGAATCCTGATAGCACATGTTTGTGGTGTAGAGTTGTGTTTCCCTGTGATTGTGAATCGTATCGGTACGGTATACATCAGGTCTGTGCTGTCACGTTGAGAGCAGAAGTGTTGCAACATATCTGTAGTGGCTTATGTTAGAAAAGATACAGAAAATGCAGAGAGTAGTCAGTCAGAATGATAAATTAACGCCCCGTCACCCCTAAAATTAGTCCCGACAATCGCAGCAACCAACAAACACATTTTTTCCTTTTTTTAAAAAATAATAATTTAATGAGCAGCACTTCACAGCTTCAGCTGTTGTTCTTTATGGTTTTAGAGAATTTGTTTGAAATGTGGCTCTCTGTGGAAAAGAGTTAAATATCGTTAACTGTTCCCCGGCTGTTAGGCGATGCACTCCACTGCCAGAACAGTCAAGCGCTTCAAAAGTCTGTTTAGTATAAAAGTTAAAAGATGTGTTCATTTGATGGCATTATCACCCTGTTGATGACTCTATTAGTGTTTAGTCATAAATTAATTACAAATGCATATCACAAATTGTCAGAGCCCAATGTGATGTCATAAAATTTCCTATTTTTAAGAGAAAGAAAGTGAAAAGTATTCAATTTATAACGATATGAAACTAAACAAGCAACCAAATTCTTAAAACACTTACATGATAATATTCGACACATCAACAAATCATTTTTGTGCTGGACAGAACTAATGAACAATTTTTTATTAAATCCTGTTTTTGTTGGATTTTTTTGCCACTTTTTTCCCCTTTAATGATTTTCGTCATCTGCCCATCTGAACAATGAAGTGTTGAAAAGATACAAAAGAAACTTGAATTTATATTCGCAACAAAAGTTGAACATTGAATGCTGATAATACAGGGTGAACCGTGTATTTTTTATTTTTTTTTGCTCGTGGAAATAACTTGTTTTGTCTTTGGTCCGTCATATATTTCTAACATGCATGTCTTGTATATTTAACAATATATTTTTCTAGGAAAATGTTTTTGTATCTTTTTTTGTTTGTTTGTTTGTTTTAAACACTGATTTTAATGTGTTGCTATACTGGTACGATACCTTGTTCTTGTCTTCAGAGCTTCTTCAAGGCTGGCCGCTTTTGTCCCCGAGCGATACCTTCACTGACCATACGTGGTTGTAGTTGCTGCCAAACCTCCACTTGTTGATAGCTAATGCAGTGTTACTGAAGTGAATGTTGTCTGTAAATTTCCACCGATCCGCAGCTGGCACTGATTCTGTTCACATGCAGGCTGTAAGTGAATGAACTGCCTGATCGGAGCCTAAAGAAAACTGTAAAGTGATTGATTTTTTTCTTTTTTTTTTTTTTTTTTTCTTTTTTTTTTTTTAAAGATTGATCATTGGATGAACTCTGTCTGTGTGAAAGTTTTCGGTTGAATTGGGTTCAACTAGATTACTCTGGACCAAATTTCAACAATAATCTGAATCTAAACTATTTATAAAATTATTATTATTATCATTATTATTATTATTATTATTGTTATTATTATTATTATTATTATTAATATTATTATTATAAAAAATAAGCTTGCATGTCAACTTCATTGCTAGTTTTAAAAAGGGCCAGTACTCTCTCTGGTAGCGTGCTCATTTGTGTATGAAGATGTTTTGGGCTTTAATTTTCATTCACTTGGTCACTAATTAAAAATGTTATCTGCTTTTTGATAAGGGAAGTTCTTTATTTGTTTTTATGTTTGTTTGTTTTTGGGGTTTTTTTGTCCATGTTGGCACATTTTCCTCCGATAAGACCAGTCCTTGTTAGGATGTGGATGAGATGCACGAGGACACGCTGGTAGTAGTTGAAGAGCATAAAGACAGTCACATGTTGGACTGAGGCCAAATTCATATCATTAATGTTACCAAACTGAGGAGAAGAGTGCAAGAACAAAAATTGATTTTAAGGTCTGTTCCCGTGGTTTCCTTAAATTTCTTTTTAAATATGGGCATAAAATAATTTATAAAAAAACAGTCTTTTCTCCCTGCCATTGTCATGTTCAACTTACATCTGCTCTGTAAGTCAATTTGAAGACTTTACAAGGTTTTTTTTTTCTGAAATTTAAAAGCTTTTGTCCAGTGTACAGTCAGTAGTTGCAGAAAGCAGAGGGCATCTTCACATCTCCAACTCATCTCTTCTGAATGTCTCCATAAAGTCTGTTCTTTTTATACGCAAATGTTATATTTTCCATACATGGTCTTTTTTTTGTGTCCATTTGAAACAATTTACAATAAACACTTTGCCAATGCTTCTCCTGTTTGTGTAATATTTTGACTTTCAAACTTAAAAAAGGCAAAGAGTTGACTTGAGAACATTTCAAGAGCTGAAATAGAAGCTGGTGGGACTGCAGTGGTCGTAACCTGCTGTGGTTTGTTGGTTTTATGTGGGAGGTTTTATGAAGAGCTCGAGGATTTAGTGTGACGGATTCAGTGCTGCAGCAAAACAATGTCAAATCTGTGCCGCAGGATGCTGGATTATCTCTGAGTGATGAATTATAACTGATCACAAAGTTATTCAAGTTTGTCTGAATTAAAAGCCACTTTTATCCTCTATAACACTTTGTAATGAAGAGCAAAGCATTAATAGAAAGAAAGGTCAGGTTATTGATTTTAGACACATCTCAGAGAGCACCACCTTTTTTCTTCAATAATCACGCTTAAATAAAATGAATTGTGGTCAGTCTACACTCGTTTATAAACCTTTTATTTTGCTCCAGGGTCATTAACCCCTTTCTTGAAAACAGCCCTGACTCATCTAACATGCCATAAACAGATTCAGAGCTACACTGACCTGGGTTGAAGAATATGTGTACGTAAATGATGTAGAAATGACCCACTGAGACCTTTTCATCAGCCCGGCCGCTTTAAAATAAGCCTGCTGTTCTTCAAAGCAAACAGATGTGCGTACATACACGTATTACATGATATGTAGGAATGTTAGTAACGTTATGGAGGTGGATTTGAAATTCACTAACCAGCTGTAAAAATATTGGCCCATGATCTTGCAACTCTTTAAAGTCCCCCTCCAGTCAAGAAATGTGTTTTCCTTCTTGTTCCTTCAGTTGGATGTTTGAGCTTCACTGTGCTGAATGATGTATGTGCAGAGTTTGACGCTAGAAGGCTGTTTTCACTTTCATCTGCTGAAAGTAGAAAGTTTCTCTGTGCTCATTGAAAAGCTGAGTTTAAGCTGTGAACCTATGAGCACGATTTGTGACATCACACCTAGTTTGGAGCAAATTGTGGACCAGTGAACAACTTATACAAGTATAATATGAAAACTTGAAGCCTCCAGTGCACAAACACTGTGAATGGACTTTACAGTGAAGTAGGAGACATCTTGTGTCTAACTATTAAAGTTTTGTAATGAACAATATTTGCATATTCTGTATTTTTCAATGAGAGAGAAGGAGTAGGTGTCATTTTAAGGATTTTTAACAAGGTACCTGAAAATTTTATGTGGAAAAAACACAAGCAGAAGATTTTCATATGTCCTAAAACATGTCTGGAGGGAGGTTTTGAAGTTTTATGTGGTATAATTATACTTAATAGTCTGCTTTCAGACTCTGAAGTGAGGACAAGTGGAAACTACATGTGTGTCTAACACACATCAACAGACCAGTGCTCACACTATTATCCATTTCCATCACACTTTTCAGCTACTCTGTGTAAAAGGGCAGGTTTGTAAAACAATATCTCAGGATGAAGCTGGTTTCAAATCCAGCTTTAATCTCATTTCTCATCTCTAATCTCCAAATACTGACAGAAAGCAAACCAGAGATCCTTTAAAGCAGCACAATTATGTAATGAAAATTATTTTTCTGCTGAATGTGGTACTGATCATACCACCACTGAAAGACTATGAAGCTAGGAAACAGCTGTATCGTTTATTGTATTGTTTTCTTGTCTAACTCAGATCCAGTCAGTAATAAACTGATGAAATGTGATTTTTTTATAAGCAGTGGCACTTAGAGGAAACTTTGGCTGCTTCCGATCCATGTTTTTGTTTCCTGCTTTGGTTCACAGCACGAGCCTCCATTTATTACTTCATAAAGTGGATTTTTAGAAAAGCTAATGTGGTGGTTTGATTCTAACAGAGTCTCTTGAACACAAAAGTTGCAAGCTGAAGCCAAGTTGTTGACATTTTGACCTACAGACATATCCGGCTGTGTTTTAAGTGCAACTAAAGCCAACTAATGGTCTTTTTTTTCCCCAATTTCTCAACTGCTGGCTGCAAAAATACATTTAAGTTTATCTGAAGCTTATATGAGGCTTCAGCAGTCTGAGTTAGTCATATCAAGTGGATATCTGCCACATTTAGTCTTTTTAGCATCAAATTTCCTCTTTGTGTTTCCCTGTTGAGCTGCGGTGGAAGTATAGTAACAAAAAGAGGGACTTTGACACTAAAAAGACTGTAACGTTGAAACATATCTACTTGATTTGACTAATTTGGTCGGCTGAAGCTTCATAATAGCCTCAGATAAACTTTATACATTTTTGCACAGAAGGAGGACTGTGGATTTTGGACATTTCATTTTCTAATGGTCAGTATGAACAGGAGGAATGATTATAGGAAGAAAAACATATTTCAGTGTTTATTTGACCTGACTGCTGTTTTAGGGCAGACTTGAAAAACTATGAACCTGTCCTGTAAGGATTAATCACCCATTTATTAATGCCTAATGAGGTATTTATGAAAAATAGATTTGTGGTTCAGAAGTTTGGTATAGGGGCTAATTCTGAGGGGATATCGTGAAGGGTCATAGTATGATCAGTATGTAAGGGTTAAATATACAGGCCACATGTCCCAGAGCTATAACTGTCTGAGAGAAAGTGGCAGAACTCTCAACATAATATTACACAAAATTTTAAAAATATCATCTTCCAGGACTTCGGGGCTCCATTTTAAACAGCACGATCTCTTAAATTGTACCATCCTTTGCTCGTTTCCCCTGCAGTAAAATACCTGTTTGATATTGATGTACCTGAATACCAATCTGTTGTTAAGTCAACACACATCTGTTTCCTTTTCACATGGCAGAGCTGATGGAAACTTCCCAGGTCTGCAGTGCTACACACATTTTCTTTACCTTACTCAATGATGTATGTGTTTACTTTTCAGATTCAGAATTTCACATTGAAGCCATGTTATATATTGTATTGTTAGAAGCTAAACCTCTCTCTCTCTTGTCTATTTTTTTAAAAACAGACTTGTTTTACTCTCTACAACAAAAGACACCAAAGTTGATTACAACTCCTTGTGTGCAGTGCACCTGTTTCATATCATCAGGCAACGTGCTTTGGCGCCGTGGCTGTGATGTTTCCCTCCTTTCATCACGGCTCTCTAAAATTCTTCTGCTATTGTGTATGTTTCAAGCTAAGAATGCATCTGAAGAATCTAAATTCTCATGTTTAGAGTTTTTTATTCATCCCATTTCAACGGTAAAATCAGTCAACGGGGAAAGAAAAAATGATAAGTGGCAACAGACAGGGAGCAGCTTCATGTTTTAACTCTGCGTGTAACGGTAAATACCTGCATATACCTTTGAAGTGTTAGGACGCTGCTATACTCCAACATCTTGGATTTAAAATGATTGTGATGAAGTACTGGCTTTCAGATTTAAAGGTGTTGGAAGGTTTAAATGTGTTAATATCCATATTGAGTTAATAGTGGTTTGACAGGTAGCCCTTTATAGAGTATAGTCCCCCAATTTCAGGACAATGCATCCTAAACGTACACACGAGCCAACTGTTTTAAGGGTCAGAAAGTCAAGTGCTTGTGAATGCCAAGAAAACAAGTCAAGTTTTATTCATATAGCCCAATATTACAAATCACAAATTTGCAGGAAAAACTCCCTAAAAAATGGAAGAAACCTCAGGAAGAGCAACAGAGCAGGAATCCCTCTGCCAGGATGAACAGACCTGCAAAAGATGTTGTGGGTACAGAATAGAACAAGAAATTAGAGAAATACAACGTAGATGAACATGATGACAAAATTAAAGAAGACCTGACTAAAGGCAAAAAACCTAAATAAGCAAGAAGTGAAGGTGCCTGCAGATACAAGGTGGTAGACTTCAGACAGTCACTGACAGCAAAGGATTTGTAACAAAATATTGAATATGATGACTCTATTTGATGGTATACTATGCAGCATATTCCTACAAGACTCTGCTCGAGAGGCTTCTTCTTCTTCACACAGGTGTGAGGTCGGGATTTGCAGGGTAGCGACCAGGTTATATCGCTGTCTCCGTCTCTCTCCTCCGCTCCGCTCTGCTCTCTGTCTCTGTGTCGTGGATGTATAAAGAGCTGCATGTCTGTGTGTCTGCTTGACCGAGGGCGGGGTTGAGCTACAAACACACAGAGCAGAGAAGCCACAGCGGACAGGATGAAGCTCTGCATTCACACAAACTCCAGCAATGCGGCACCTTTATGCAGGGTTGTGCGGAGGTGTGAGTGTGTTTATTTGTGCTTTAGAACGTAACTTCATTCACTCTCTAGCTCGCTTAGTGCCAGGGAGGGGGGGTCAACTTTGAATGCTGTGTGTTTAACAAATCCTGCATGGTATACCTTTAAAAGCTGCACCAATAAATATTTAATATTTACTAAATGGATCAAATTAAATGTATAATGTGAAACTGATTGCTCATAGTGATGAACTCACAATTAATTATCAACTGACTCTGCAGTTCCTCTCATCTTTTAGGAGCTTTGGATCCTTTGTTTTGACTCTGTTGTGTTGGTTTTACGGCCCACAACTTTTACTGTTTTACTGTTCTCATCAGCCCCATCAGCAGCTGTTTTCAATAAAGCTTTGATAAAGTTACTGTGCGTTACAGTCAAGTCACATCAAATCAATTTTATTTATGTGGCGCCAATTCAGAAGTTATCTCATGACACTTTTCATACAGAGCAGGTCAAGGGGGAGAGGGGAGAGAGCGAGAGAGACACAGAGATGCACAGTAACAACAATGATAACAATAACAACTATAATAATAATAATAATAATAATAATAATAATAATAATAATAGAAATGTCACTAATAACAATAATAATAGAAGGTGTGGGCCTTGGCAGCAGGCACAAGCCATGGAAACCCACGATCAGCCATCAACAGCAGACAGAGTTCAGCGATGTAGCATTTGGTGCTAAAAAGTTGGATATTTCCCTCAGAAGATTGGGTAAAGCAAAAGGTAGCTACAGTGAAAACAGAGTGAATATTAGTTTATCTGGTCATCTGAAGAATTATTTTCTTCGGATGACCCAGGGATGCATGGGCGCGTATTTGGGTTTAGACTGCAGGGACATGTCTCTACCAATGACAAGGTGCTGCTTACTTGTCCCTACCTTGTCTTGTCATTCAAGTCAACTAAACATAACGTTACCAATAAGATCTGGATACCGACTTTATGATGAATTAAAAACGTCTTCACTGGACAAAACTAACGTTAATCAGTTGATATTATATTTAAATTCCAGGTGTTGTTTTTAAGGTCTTTTAGCTCATTTGTGATCATTGCTCAAAAATGACGTCATTTTATCAAACAACTTTATTACTGTTGGCAAAAAGTGGAAATAAGACATCAAGTCCTTTTTACAGAAGAACTGAAGTGTCAGTATTTACTGATCTAATATAAATGTTCTGTAATGAATCCAATATTTGGTTGAAGGAAACTTGATTTGTAGCCAAAATCAACAAAATGTAAGAACAGAGCTGCAGAATCTCAGGTGAGGTTTAAACATGTCTGACAGCAGATAGTTGGTTTTTAACAGAGTAGCACATTAACTACAGGTGATTTACTTTTAACATGAATTGTGAAAATCTATCAAGTGTCAATTTTAAATGTGTATTTCAGTCTCCATTTTTTTTATAAATCAAATAAATACCTGTAAATATCTGATTAAATCAGAGACAAAATGATGATACAAGTCCTGTTTTCAAGTTATATGAGCAAACACAGTCAGTATAGTAAACTTTTTGCAGAGTCAAGCTCTTTATGCGTGTACGTGTGCATATGAAAGAGAAAAGAGAGATAGAGAGCAAGTGCACATACACAACAGTTTATTTTGGCCATCCGACAAAATATGTCCAAAGTTAAAACCAAACCTACGCCCTCGCAGTGATGACTTTGTGTGGGAGTTGAATGAATGGATAGACTTATATTTCTCATTTTTTCTTCTCTTCCCTGGCAGTGCCACAATTAACAAAAGCTGGGTCCGTTTTTCTCAGCTGATAAGCTCTCTAGCCTTGCTCCCACATTACCTGGGTTTTACCTGGTAGCTCATAAAATAAACAGGCTTATATAGTACATATAAAGCTGTTATCCATACTTGTGGATAATGAGCACATAGACAGAAATGAGCTCCCAGTGATGTGTTCTGTCAGAAGCACCTAATAAACTACAGTCTGTATCCTGGGAGTAATATAATTTTATCTTCCACATTCCTTGAAGTCTGAGCTACCTGTGAGGAAGGCAGCAGGGGAGGTGAGGTGCAGAGAAAATATATGTATTTTTGTATTGCCTACTCCTTGGGAACATAAATCTTCTCTGGAGGAGGGTGCTGTGTGATCCTCGTGTTGCAATACTTATTTGTCTCTAAACAGGCGTGCATTTCAAAACTGTAATAATGGCTGACATAACCAGGACAGTCGAGTGTTACGTGCTCTATACTGCCATGGGATGTTTTGTAGTGAAAGGCTCAGCATCATATGTCAGCCTGGCTTTGTAACCAGTGTTGACAACTGGAAATTGCAAGCCTTCAATTCATCTCATTTGCAGGATGAACTGGTGAGCTGGTTTTAAATCTCCTCATTGCATTTCAGCAGTTTCTTGCGGCATCCTGTGAGAACTTAAATGAAGCAGTTTGTCATTTTTTAGGCCATGCCAGTGACCAGTGGGGGAAAGTAACTAATTACATTTACTCAAGTACTGTACTTAAGTACAATTTTGAGGTACTTGCACTTTAATCTCTATTTTATGCTAACTTATACTTCTACTCCACTACATTTCAGAGGGAAATATTGTACTTTCTCCTCCGCTACATTTATTTGACAGCTTCAGTTACTTTTCAGATGAAGATTTGACACAATGGATAATATAACAAGCTTTTAAAATACAACACATTGTTAAAGATGAAACCAGTGGAAGTCCAGCTTCACATGACTGTTGACTCTTAGTCTTGTTGAAGTAATGAGACAAACTGAAACATGATCAGACAAACATGACATGCCTTGGTCTCTACAATACAAGAGAAATGTCAGAATTAGAAATTTTTTTGTCCTTCCATATGTCTTCTTTACACATTGTTTTGTTAGTGTTGGTGTTTTTGTCAAAGGTCACAGTCCAAGCTATTGATTTAGTGGCTTCACATGGTCATTAAAACATATCATATATACATGTAATATTTAAGTCCATTCTCTATATCTCTCTTTATATATATAAATTGATTGACAGGAGTTTTGACAAAGAGTAACACAGCGGGAAAGACTGAGAGGTTTGTTGATGTTGGAGGTGGTAGTGAACCTTCTTGTAATTGAGTGCAGTATGTCCAGTATGGATGGTTGACCTAAAGCTTGTTTGACATTTGGAAGTCAAAATGTTTGTGAAATGATTAAAAATCCAACATCCATAAAGAGGATATATGTTATGTTAACAGATATCTGTTAACGTGTGCAGGGAAGAAGCCTTAACCTTATTTTATCAGTTTGTATTTGATTTAATTTAATTTTATTCTGTTTCAATTGATTTTTGTTCTCCCTCTCCTGGTCTTTTAAATGTTGTTTTTTTATGCCTTATGTGATTGACCTTGTGTCTCTTTTCTGTGTAAATGGTGCTACACAAATAAACCTGCCTTGCCTTCAGGGAGACTCCTGGTTGAGGTCTCTACCAGCTGCAGGATGCTGTCCCGCTGCCGACCCTGCACTCTCACGTCCTGCGAGAAGGGCTACGCAGAAGGAAAACACTCCAACACTGGGTTATTATTACAGCGAGCCTCTTCCTCACGACACGGCAGTCCTGTATAACTTCTGACAATCCTCTGCAGTATTCAGTGAGTTTACATCGTTTTTGACAAAAGCTGGATGAAGAACAGTTATAATGCACAATAAAAATAACAAATAAAAAAGATGAAAGATGTGAAAGATGAGGTTGAAATATCATCAGAGCACATCTGGGCAGAATCAATCACAGAACAGCGTGTATTATAGTTTGTAGGCTTATGCAACATACTCTACTACACTGTGTTGTACTATTATTCACGGGCTTAAGCCTTGTTTAATCATTGATTCAACCTCTATTAGGAGGTCACAATGGATTTTGGGGGAAATGCCACTAATCAGAGGGCTGGGCTCAAAGTTTAACCTCTGCTTTGTTCTCATCTGTCACTGTCAGCATCGTTATATGTAACAACATAAGGGCTTGCAAGCTGTCTTCACTTCTATTAGGGGGAATACATTTTTGAAAGTTTCTATGACAGGAAAATATTTGTGTTTTAAGGGTCAAATTTATACCACAGTGTGAGATGTCTTCACGTTACAAGAGTACAAAGCTGCATCTGTGAAGGAAAACAGACACTTGAAAATGGTTATTAAAAGTTTAATGCAGAATACACAGATCATGCTGAGGCATGCTGCTTTTTGATCCCTGAAGCCTATGTACAGTCCTTACTGTGTGCACATGCATGTGCTTCTACTACTTGTGCATGAACTTCCTGTCCCCTGTCCCCTGCGGCTACCTGACATTGCTTTAAGGGTTGGGCAACGCCTCTGGATGTTCTGTCACCACTCCACAACCTCCTCGAAACAGTAAAAATGTACTTTTAAAAACTCAAAGCAACATGTTTTTACATGAGCAGCGGACTGAACTCCGTCTTGCCTGTTGATGTAGGCCATCATGGTGCTGTTGTCAGTCCTCCCCAACACAAGTCTCCTTCCTTGCACCAGGGACTTGAAGAGTTGAAGGACCACAAACATGGCCTGGAGTTCGAGGAAGTTGATGTGTCAGCTCTCTGTCGGAGGCCACACTCCACCTACTGCCCTCTCCAGTAACCGCTGGCCATCCCATAAACGTTGCAGCAGCAGTATTCGTGCCACTGTGTTCAATCTTTCTCGTCTCTTGTGTGGAGATTGATGGAGGAAAACATGATGCTCATATAGCCCCCTTACTCTGAGTTAAACACGCATCAGGTGTATTTCTTCCTGGCGGAGAGATAATACACCCTGATGCCTTACTCAAAATCGGGGAAATGCGTTGTGTGTGCTGTCCCGAGGCCAAACGGTAACAGCAGCCACAACAACGGGAGGCAAGCGTGTTATTTAGCTGATCCAGCTGAATCAGATGACTTTTGTATATGTTGTTTTGTAGGAACTGAAGGGACCTGGCACAGCTGTGAGCGCTGAGGGAGGAGAGGCCACTGCAGTAAACTGGAAGTTGTTTGATACCGTGGATGAGGCAATGGAGCAAAAGACCATCTATAACCCCACCAAACCTCATCTCTTCAGCCATGGCACCAACCCCTGCAACAGTGGTCTGTCCTCCAGAGCAGGAATTAAGCACTCCAAGTAGCTCTAAGAGGAAATATGAGTTGGAGTGGCTCACGTTTCTTAGAGAGTTCCAGGAGGAGGAGAAGAAAGAATGATGAGCGGAAGAAAGGGAGGAGAAGAAAGAGAGAGTGGCAGTAGAGAGAGGAGAGAAGAGGGAGAGAGAAAGGAGAGGGGAAAACAGAAGGCACAACGAGAGGAGGGACAGAGAGTGGAGAGAGTGGATGGAAAGCAGAGCTAAGGGAGGATCGGCGAGAAAGCGGGGAGAGGGAGAGTTGCTACTAGAGTCGTTTGCAAAAAAATAAAAGAAAAAAGATTTGCAGTGTTTCTTCTGTGATTATTTTATAGCATTTTTTCTGATGGGTTATGAATAGAACAGAGAGACAGTAATGACAAAATAATGAAATAAAATAAGGAGTTATGTATGTAGACATCATGCCAACAGGTAGAGAAGTCTAGTCTGATGCTTGCATTGAGCAAACATTGCTCCCCATATTCATCTTGATTCACTAGAAGTGATCTGAAGGTGTCTCCATGCTACGAAGTAATACAATTATTAAGCTAATACGTAAATATTTAGCTTAAGAGTTAGGCTTAGGCTATTAAAAACAACATTTTATCTTGGCAGGATTGTTGATTTAAAAAAATGAATTGAAATGAGGAACATCAGACAACTCCCTGGGTAAAAGTAAAAAAAAAAACTTAAAGGGAAATTTTTGGCACTTTTTATGGGGAGGTCCAATCAGTGTTGAGTGTAAATGTATAGAGAACTGTAGGACCTACATGTATATGTGGTTGTTTGTCAGACAAATATGTTCAGAGCAAATGGAAAAGCAAAGCAAATTCTTTGTATGTGAAAAAAAGCTATTTAACAATACTGTAAAGCTGTTTGTGATTCTGATCTGATTCCAGATCACTCCATGAGGGTGTTGAGTCAGAACTCATCATCATCACCCTCAGTGCTCTCCCCCTGTGGGGCGATGTTGGGTACAGAGGAAGAGCTAGAACCTGCTGCAGGACATGACTTCAACGAATAGGCAATTGAAGTGCCAAAGAGCTGCAGCACCTTATCTGGCAGTTTGTGCTCATAGCGTGCATTTCCAGCCTCCTCAAACCGTATCTAATATATAGAATAGAGCTGAGGGTTTTTAATGACACCCATCTGCCTGAACAGTCTCTCTACCTCAGCATTTGAGTGTGGGAGAGAAAGGACAGAAACTGCAGCAGAAACCAAGTCTTCATATGGGTTTATCCCTGCTGTGCTCTGTGTTTCTTCACCTCATCCTAGAATGCCATGATGTTTGTTGTTTCCTCTCATTTCTGAAGGTGAATGGACCACTGCTGATTAATGATGTCATTTGTGGCCGGGCAATATCCTAGAAGGCTTTTAAGTTTTGTGATGTCATCCAGGCTCTTTGTCGTGCTTTATTGTCTCTCCCACATTGAACAAAGACATGTGCTGCAATATTTCCACGTTATCTGGGAGCGTCGCTCTTAGCTCATTTGCTACGGAGATGGTGTCACTCACACTCTTCGCACACAATCCTCCTCCTCAAGAGAGAGATTCAGCTGTGCTGCCTTGGAGTCAAATGTATAGCCAAAGTACGGCTTGGGAGAGATGTGTCTGTCTATTGGCTCTTGGAGCATGTCAAAATTTGCCATTAGGTTAATGACTGTGCTGCAGACAGACTTAATAAGCCTCATTAAACAGTCAAGCAGCTTGAGCTGATCCCCTCTAAATCCTTCACAGCAGACTGCACCTCACTAATTATAGATTTTAAAAAAGAGAGGTACAGGAGGATCTGTGGGTCACTGTACATGGGATGTAAAACATCTGCCATGTAGCAATGTTCACTTGCCATGATGAGGCTGAAATGCAATTTTAATTCCTCACTCTGATCCAGGAGTCTGGACACTGCAGGCTCCATGGAAAGCCAGCGTGTGACACAGACCGTAATTATCAGGCTTCTCCTCACAGTTTATTGTCTCATAGACAGCCTTTTATGCCTCTCTGCGCTTTGGTGAAATAGAGAACCAATTATAGGTTTCTCTAACAAGGAATTCAACACTACGTGGAAATGTGTTTTTGGAGGCAGATCTTACGGCTACCTGTAGTGAGTGACACATACAGCGGATGAGGACCAGATGTTTTAAGTCACTCTCCTGCACACCATTGTACACTCCTGTCATCACAGATGCGTTATCTGTGCCAGTGCCGAGCAGGTTCTCCCTCTTGAGGCCACATTTCCCGAGAAAAGCTACAACTGTTCTGGCTATTGATCTAACATCCCACCACATTTCCCTTGTTCTCACTAAAATACCGAATTATGATCCCAAGATACTTTGAGATACTTACATCGGTGCTTTCATCAAGAAGGAGACTGTATTTGCTGTCGCCAATATCAGCCAGCAGTCTTTTAAGAAAATACAGTGCCAACACTGATCATTTCAGCACACTTTGTATGGTGCATCCAAAAATTTTTTGGCTGCACTGGAATCTGGAAAAGCAGCCTTACATGCCTGACCAATGTGGTCATCAGGCCATTGCCATTGTTGCCTCTGTCTGTTTCAAAGAATCAGTTTTTTTGTAGGAAATTGCAATGTGGATTGCATTTCTTGGTTGTTTGGCTTGGACTTTTTAGTCTGATTCTGAGTTGACACTAAGTTCGCTTTGGCCTGAAGTATTATCAATTATGTGTATTCCACCTATAAATATTCCACCTGTAGTGTCAAGTAAAACAGAAAAGACGAATAGTCAACTCAAAGCTGTCCAATTCATATTCCAAGCAACATTTTATTTATTCCACATCACCTGTTTTAGTGGGTGAAGCATTTCCCAAAGCCATGCAATTATTACCCAATGTCTCACTGACTTTGACAGAGACAAACCCACAGTATGTGAAAAGTGCCATTTATGGTCACTGGGTCTGGCAATTTTCCCTTCTCTTTCTGGTTATTTACATTACATATGTGCAATTACTAGCGGGGACGGCATTTCTCTGAACCTCAGCGGTGCCCTGCTGCTGCAATGTGACCGAATCATCTTTGGGCATTCTCACAGTGGTCTGGGAACGTCACACTCTCCACATTCACAGCGAAACCATGAGCATGTTTTGACTTTCATCCTATACCCAACTGTGAGGCTGTCTGACCCGTTTTTTACTTTACAGGACTGCTGTGTCAGTCCACAGAGGCTCAGCGGTGTCACACAACTCCCTCCGCAGAGGAATGTTTGGGGAGCGTATGAGTGACAGCCTGGCTGTTCTTAATCTGAGGTCACTGGATTTCTCTGTTGAAATTTGACCCATGCTTTACAATTTCCTCTTTTATGTTTTCCTGGAAGTCATTTGAGACGAGGTTAATAAAGCCAACTGGTTGAGCTTATATTGAAAACTATGTAGCCTCCTTTTTCTGTGGTCGTTTATCACCCCCAAACCATATTTTACTGTCAGATGTCGAAGATTTTAAACTTGTTGCATTGTTATTGTTCCCTCTATGTGTCTGGATCTCTGCTCTTCATCTCAGCCTCTTTCCACTGTGGGATCATCATGTCCTTGAGATTTACACATGATATACAATTACTGTATATATTGTTATGACTTTATTTGGTGACTCTGACATATCCTCATGGTGCTGGCTTTCTAAACGGTTTGGTATTTAACTACTTTACTGAAGGTGTTTTTTATGTTTTAAAAGTATCACATCTTAAGCAAGTAAGCAAGAGTTCTTAAATATAAGTCTTTTAGCACAACTTGGTTTAAACCACAACTGTGTCTTCATTAATGATGCTCATTCATTTTCAACACCGGTGTGGACTATTTTTGCTGAGGGGGTCAGGTGTTTCATGTTATTTAGGTTGATTTCGGTGCAATTACACTCGTTACTGGGAACTGTCTCTTCTATTCTGTCATGTGTCATGTTGTGGTTGGAAGATTAGGAAGCCTGCATGTACTCTATTTAATCATTTATGTTGTTTGAATGTTTGCACGTGTCTGTCTTAATCTGGCAAACACAACAGTATACATACATTGTGACATTTTTATCTGAAATTCCTCACCCTTTTTTATTTTTTGACTGGAAGTCTTGAGGATTGTTTAACAGAGGAAAAGTTCCCTGTAATTCCCACAGAGCTGGTGTGCTGACAGTCCTTCTGGTTTTCCCCCAACATCTTGTTGCCAGACCTACCTCACACTCCTCAGGCCTTGCCACGCACTCTGTTTTGTTGCATATGCTTGCAAATAAATACGATTGTGCTGCAGAAAATGTGGATATCTTTTCTACTACTAAAAATATCTTATATTAACAGTGTAATAAAGCAATTCTTTTAGTTTAGAGTTGTAAAAAGAAGTTCTGGTGTGTATATTATATAGTGTGTATATTTTTTCTAGATTTGTTTTAGTACAGCACTGTGTTGAAATTTAGCTGAAAATTAAGTTACAAATTGGCTCATACAGTGTATTAAAAATAGATTTATAGATTTTAAACCTGAAAGGTACATTTGAGTTCAACAAAACTAAATTCTCATTGACTACAAATGCAGTGAACATACTCTCAGAAAAAGAAACAAACAGCACAGACAAACTCAGGTCAAGGGACAAGGGACATTTAATGTTTTTATCACATAAATTGTTTATTTTTTTATAACATATATGAAGGATTACAGAATCCAGACCAATCTTTTTTGATATATTTCATTTATTTGATCAGTTGGTTCAGTGATTAATCTCTTATTCTATATAAAAATGTTCACATGTGTCACTAAGATCAGATTCAAGTTACACTGTCCTCATTTCAGTTTGTTGGCGGCACAGTCAGTTTATCCTCTGATGACAGAAACATCAGGCACAAGTCACCAGACTAATACTGTTATCTGTGACACTAACAGTAAAAAAACACTGACGGTATGCAGTTTAACCTGACACATAATGAACACTTTAACATGAAGTCATGCAAAATATCTTCTACAGGACCACAGTTAGTAAAAAAAGGAAACATAACATGTATGTATGCGACATGTAAGAGGAGCCTGAAAGGACAAATTAAATGATCACTATTTAAATTTACAATATTGCATGAAACAAGCAATTTTGTGTGTGTATCAGTTTGTATGAGAACCTTTATCTTTTTAAAACTGTCTGTGGTGCATTTCTACTGTGTCAGGATGAGGTTCATGTTTTGTGTTTGTGTGTTTCAGGTTTCACTGATGTTTGGGATGGTTTGACTTACAGCCTACACGCCCCCTCGTACACATGCAGTCGACTTATGTACCACATTTATATTACATAACATTTCATTTACAAACATTTTACAACTTCAAACCTTTATATTTTTGAACAATACAGTGAATAATAATATTTGCATACAAATTAAAGTGAAAAACAGGAAGAACTTGGGAAACAAAATCTTTATATTGCGGCATAATATTCAAACCAGCATATCTTTGCTTTTATCAGTACCTGCTTCCCTTCCTTTCCACTGAACAATAATAATAAAGCATCTGTTTGTCCCTTTGTCTGTCCTCTCTAGTCAGTTTCTGGTGAAGCGCTGCAGATCGGGGGGTGCCGGTGGAGCTCAGGCTGAGATGCTGTGGATTCTGTAAGGCAGCAGGCTGGACGGCGGGGCGAAGGGAGGAGGGTTGGATTCTGTATGAGGAGTCGACGATGAGGGAAAACTCTGTGAGGCGACTGTCCCTTCTGCTGGGGGGAAATACACAGAGGCTCCCTGGATGAGCAGGACAGGATGAGAAAGAATGAGAGAAGAAGAAAAGTAGAGTTTAATGTAGGGGAAATAATTCATCTGCCCACTGTCCCACATATGTGTACTAAAGACATTTCATAATGACTCACAATAAATGTAATGAGTCATTGCCTTTCCAATGACGAAATTAAGAAGAAAAAAAGCTGAATGGTCTAATCTACGGTATCTGGTATTATTAGTAAAATCTTCCATTGATCAGTTTGACAAAAAACATCCACTTATAAGCTTTTTCCAAACCTTTCAAAACATATCAATGTTTTTGCTGTTTCCACGGTCAAGGCTGAACTTTCACAGTCAATCTTTGATTAGTTTCTGTTGATATAAATTCCAGTAAACAGCTTTATTGAGGATTATTATGAGACTGGTTTACTACTCTGATTATAAATACAGCATTCCTGGTACTAAACACATGGGTTTAATACATAGGTTGAGACATAATTACTACAACCAAACAAGTTGGTCAAATGTGGGTGGTTAAGTGTGGAGACTGCAGCGGTAGATTTATACAACTTCTGTTTGTGGGATAGTGCTGATTTTTTTTTTCAGAATTAAAGGTTTTTCACCAAAAAAACATTGTGTGTGCACTTACTTTATACTTCACAAAACACTTATAAAGCATAGTTTTAATGTTCTAAAACCTCCATTGTTTATTTTTTCCATTTTTATTGGTGCACAGCTACCTTTTCAGGCACATTACCATCGCCAAATTTTGAAATGTGCATTTGTATGAAAGTAAGGGAGGCACATCAAACAGAAGTGTGTGTCATGTCACCCCACGTGCTCATCAACCAGCTGGTAAACAAAACCAGAACCTGCTCATCAAACATCACCCTGCAGCACCACTAACGAGCAAAACTCCAGAATTGAAATGAGCAGTATTGTGCTCTGTTTTGAGGTAAATTGTAGACAAACAGGATGTGGTTTGCATCTGGATTTGGATGAATTACTGCCTGGAATTATGCAGATCAAGCTCACAGAGAAAATATCCCTCTTTAGAGCGTGATACTGGGAACAGTGATGTAAACAGTAATGTGATCTTCAATGAGAACTAAGTAGTTAGCGGTTTACCGCAGGTCATGTTCACATCACAACCAGCTGCCTGTGTTTAGCCACACATTTCCAGTTGCATCATTTTACTTTTAAATTTTAAAATTCTCGTCTGGAAACTAGATCCCACTTTGTTAGCAGATGTTAGCAGATTTCCCAGGTCATATAGACCTTTTTTCTGGAGAATGACAGAAGTGATGGAACTTCCCCCTCCTTACTATGGGAAACCCTGAAGGCAAGTATTAGGGGTAACATTATCTCATATACTGCGTATGGCAATAGACAGTGTGAAAATGGCAATAGGAGTTAACAGACCTGTATCACCGTTACTCTGCAGCCCCTTTACCCGAAATTTATAAAGAAAAAGTCAGTGTCCAAACAGAGTTAAACCTGTTAACCACCAAAGATGCTGAACACCTTTTACTTAAACCAACATTATGCAACTATTTTACCTTAAAATAACAGCTTCAAAATCATTTTGATGGTACACTGACATGTAATAGAGAGAATGGCGCCTCTTTCATTCCAACTCTGTGCCCTGAACACATGTTCTTGCACTTTGTAACTTGGGTTGAGTGGGTACCATCACCTGCAAGAAATAGTAGTCACCTGGATGTAACTCCATTTCCTGCTGCTGCTTCATATTAAAAGCTTTCCACTTACAAACTAATGAAAGGATTTTATTGCGAAGAGCTTATAGGAAGTGAAAAGTGTTTATCGCTGAGTTAGCGGAGCTTTGTTAGGGGGGCTTCGTTAGTGGTTTTATTCTTTAATAAAAACAAGTTGACACAATAAAATTTGGAGTTATTTGGAGCTATTTGTTCAGCAGATCACTTAGAAATACTGCAGAGAGGAACAGTAAAAGCAGAAACAGCCACAGTGAGAGGTTTGATGAGGAGCTGTGGATGACAGGCTCTTAGTGCATTTTCGGCAAACAGCACATCTCCATCAGGTAGCCTAAACAACTTATTTTACCTTGCAGTGAGGGTACCACAGTATTGTAACATGAGGGAACACTATTTGAAGGGGAACAGACTTCAACACTTACTGTTGTGACATCCCTTAATGTGCTTCTGGCTGATCTTATTTCTGTGATCATCAACATCTGAACCCACAGCAGCTGTGTGCTAAAATGTAGTTGCTAACAGCTATTATTATACTGACTGACTTACATTACCATCCACATCATCATCACACAGTCCAGTGGCTGCTAGTATGTATCTTAGCTCTGGCTCAGATATGGCTGAAAGTGATCGGGAAACAGTAAAATAAGGCTGATATCTGAAAATACAAACAGGAACACAGGAGAAAAATTTCAGGCGCACCTGTGCGATCAATGAAAACATTTATTCACACTTGACAGATTTTTGGCTGCCCTGTTATCAACAGAATTAAATACACCAGCGTCCTTTAATTACCAGATGTTGCAGCAGAGGCTGCTGTTGCTGCTGTTCAGCAGATGTTACATAGTCTTGCTTTAAGACACGGGGTGCTTTGTATGAACATGGGGATTGGGCAGGTTGTCTATTGACCCAACAGTTGAAGAGCAGAACTGCATCACGATTAATTCAACAAATTTGCAACAGCTTGGACACCCTTACAATGGACCCATGACCCCTAACGGTGCTTTCAGAATATTCTACTCCCAATTACATACATGTAAGGCTCCAGATGACACCTCTGAAAGACAAGGATCTCACAAACTGCTCTTCATTGCGTCCAGTTTCACTCCTTAATGTGGACATAAGGATACTAGCAAAGGTAGCAGCAAAGATTTCACCTACTGTAAATTCTGAGGATCAGACAGGATTCATGAGGAACCGTCATTGCTTTACAAACATTCATAGACTCTTAAGTGTCATTCATTCTCCCGCTCCTACTAGTCCTTAGATAGTAGTCTCTCTTGATGCTGAAAAAGCTTTCTTCTTTTTTTTTTTTTTTACCTCTTTTTCACTGTGAAACAGTTTGTATTTGGAGACAAAATATCCTCCTGGATGTCTTTACCTTATACATTTCCCATTTTTTTGTTTTAACCCTTGCCAATGAACCCCTGTCTATAGCAATTAGGGCTAGTACCATGTTCTCTGGGGTCAGGAGATGGGATACTGAGCATAAAGTTTCCCTATATGCTGAAGATCTGCTTCTTTACATATCTGACCAGGTATCCAGCATTCTGCATATTTTATCTATTCTCAGTGTATTTGGACGTTTTTCAGGTTATAAACTAAATATACAGAAATGTGAATGTTCTATTAACAACTTGGTTCAGAACATATGTCAGTCCCACATACCTTTTCTTCTTTCCAAGCCAGGCTTTACATACCTGGCTGTTAATATCAACAGGTCTGTTCATGCATTTCAGGAACATAACTTCACTGCCCTGACAACTAAAATGAAGCCTGATTTGCAGAGATGGAGTGGCTTATGCCTCCTAGCTGGTAGGGTACAATCTGTAAAACTGATGTATTGCCAGGCTATCTATATCTAGTTCAATGCCTTCCAATTTTTCTCCTTAAAGTATTCTTTCACAAGATTAATAGCATTCTTTCATCATTCATTTGGGGTGGCAAAAACCCAAGGGCTCGCATATCCCTATTGCAGAGACATCTTGGCTC